>NC_143569.1:65090384-65398846 GCF_054136105.1 Typopeltis vanoorti
TACAAGACTTATCCACAGTTATAATTAAAACACTATCAATCGCGCTTCAGAAATCCAGACATCGACTGCAGGGTACTTCAACTATCCTTGTTACCACTCATAAACTAATAAAAACACTGTGCGGTTCTCCTTAGGGCAAATCGGAAATAAGCTGCAATTCTAGACCAACTGGGTTTATTCAGAATTCTTCCTTGAACGTCCAGCTTTTTATATTATCCGATTACAGCATCAATTTCCCTTTTATTATTACTGCTGGCTTCGCTTTCAGCTAACTATAAAATTCACTTCATCCTAGCTCACTTATAAAAATTATCCTCTTAACTCCTGCCCTTAAGAACCTTTCGTTTACCTCTACTTCTCTAGTTTATGCCCTTGCTTCCTTTCACTTCCAAGTTTCCGTCCCAACTCTCTCTTGTTACCTCTTATATATTTTTATTATTCTTTTTCCAGCCCTCGCTCTGTTCCACTCGCGCTCGTTTATTTCACGCGTTTCCACGACAACAAATAAACGTAAACATTTTCGCTAACGTTACATAAGGTTATACCACTACATTCAGTTATTACATAACGTTAAACTTTCACAAACAAGAATAAATAGAATATTTGCATTTCAATAAATGCATAGTTAAATTACAAATACAAGTTCTTATAATATTGACATAACAATAAATAAAATAGCTTAATAATATTTAATACAGAATCTTATTACTATTAACACATATCTTTGATTAAACAATTAAATATTAGATATAATTACGGTAATTACATGATATCAAATTATAATTTAAGTTATTTACATTAAATAATATTTACAAATGTAGCCTTTGTGATGGAAGATCATGTTGGATTCTGAGCAAATAATAATTACTCTAATATCTACATAATCAGAATCCAACAGTGACGCTCCATTTGTATTTGGAACTGCTGTTGCCATCATTCACTTACTGCCAAGATATTACTAAACTGAACGCTAAATATATATATAAATATAAATGCTATATTTAGCTATACTAAATAGTGCAAACTTATGTTCTCTTCCATTGCAGATGCATCCGACTCTGACCTCACCTTCTTGGTAACCCAAAATAACTTATTGTTATATATTGTGCTATTTTGGGTTACCAAGAAGGCGATGTCAGAGTCAGATGCATCTGCAAACTCCAAAAGCAGCACCACTAATGAACACTTGTGTTACTGAGAAAAAAATGTAGCACAATTCACAAAAGAATTCACACTATACACCCTTTAAAAAACATTTTTTTTTTACAACCACTGAAATCCACCACCATGTGCTTCAGCGACCAAGAGTAATTTAAGAGGAAACCATCTACCATGACACACAGTGAATGATCAGAGAGAAAGCTGATGGTCTCCTCATAAAGGTAAAAATGCTAAAAAAGTAAAAAGGTAAAAAAAGTTCTCTTGTGTAGTGCGATCAGCAGATTCCATATTGGTGTTTACTAATTAATTGGTGGATCTCCAAGTAGTAAAGTAGTTGGCCATTAATGACCTTTTCTACTTTGCATGAGCAGTACTGTGCTACAGTGATAATTTAATGGTTAACTGTTATCTCCCTTTTTTTAGGAAAGCTGGATAAAAGCTTGCTTTTCTACTGTTTGGAATTAAATGCCAGATGAATATTACACAAGATGTGGTTAATTTTGCAGCTCAAGCTTTTAGTACAACTAAAAACTATATTCCTCTAGTTTTGGAAACATTGGGGACTTCTTATTACACTGCTCAAAACAATTAGGGGATATTTTAGTTTCTGTCGGATAATTATAAATTTCTGCAAATAATTATAATTATTGGGTACTTTATACATGAATAAATATTTCTTACTTATGGATAGGGTGTAATGATGAAATATTGTTTAAATAATCGATATTTATTACAAATTGTGTTACATTTGTAAATTATTTTTATAACTTTATAATTTATAAGAAAACCAAAATATCCCCTAATTGTTTCGAGCAGGATAGTATGAATGCTATTGAATATTTTTCTGCTGTCCTCCTGGCAAAAGATCGGAGAAGACATGCTGAGGTAGTTCATTGAATAATAGATAAGGACTTGGTCTTCTAAGCAAGAGTTGGAGGAAAAGACTGATGCCAAGAGGTGTACCTTATCTCTTGGTGATGTTATCATAGTACCATCAGAATGTAAAAGAAGTGGGAAATTTTTTTCTACTTCTTTATGCAGAAGATGCTCCTGAGAGCCTTACCAGAAAGCTGGACTGCCATTTAAGAAACAAGTTTAGTGCATTTGGCCCTTACAGAGTCTATTTTACAGAGTAATCAGGCATGGACAAGAGGCACAGAAATCCCAAAAGTCATCCTGTTTGTCACCATTGAGCCATAGGACATAAGGCTGAGATTGGTTGGGAGAAGGATGATCTGTAGAAAAAGAAAAATGGACAAGGTTATGACCATTGCAAAAGGAGAACTAACATCCATGTTGTATTTGAAAGTAAAGCTGGTTAAGAAAAGGTACATCTCTACTCTTGAATAGATTATGTACTGGCTCTAGTTGATTATGGTGCATGTGATGGTCATGCTGAAGCATGCTCAGCAAGCATCACCTGCACTGAAACTACGAAGAAGAAAGGAAACAGAAACTGGAGACAATGTAGCAATAGCCCATAGCCACTTCATGTCTTCCCCCCCCCCTTTAATTTATTTATAGCTTTCATTTTTTAATTACCTCAAACTAAGTTAAAACTTCATGATCGCTTTTACCAACTGGAGTCATAACAGTTACTCATTTATTGATGTTCTCAGATACTGTTACTACATATAGTGTTTTTGTGAGTCCAATTGCTCTTGTGCTGCTTAAGGAAATTGTCCTGCAGGTACTTTATAAATTCTTTTTCTGTCTTCTTGCATGCTTTCTCTCTCTCTGATCTTATATCTCTGTATTTGCAATCACCAATAAGCAGTTCATGGTTTTCTTCAGTTGATCTTGTTTAAAGCAGCACCAAACTATGTATTATGTCCAATAAACCTCCACTTGTCACCAATCAACCTCAAATTAATTGCATGTATTACTCTCTCACCATTTCCAGTCTCTGCCCTAGTTATGTTCATTTCATCTGCAGTTGTTAGCAATACTCCCCCATCCATTCTTATTCTGCCATTCCCTGAACACACTGTACCTTTCTTATTCGATGCCTGTATGGTTAACATCTTCTGTCAATCCAAGTTTTACCAATGCCAATAATTTTGATCCATTTGCACTTATCAGTGCTAAGAATTCCTCACTTTATTTCTAATGCTTCTGGCATTAGTGAATATGCATAGTAACACCACCAGGTGGATCGATTAAGAAACTTGTAATTCTCAATCAAATTCTCTTCTCTTCTGCTTCTTTTATCAACACTTTTCCATGGCAGACTAGTTCTGCTCTTGGGCTTGCCTTTTCCATACTATATTTCTCTCTTGCACTCTCTTTCTCATTACACGCACATCAATCACTCACCCTAGTATATCCAATTTCCCTGCTAGTTATATTTACTCTTTTATAAACAACAGTTTCTTTATGCTTCTGACACCAGATTCAATCAACTGTAATTTACCCTGCAAGTATAGTCCGGTCTCTTTTTATGCGGTAGATGCGTTCCACAGAAACCACATATAAAAAATTGCACAAAAAAAGACCTAACTTACATTGAAAAATTAGGGATACGTTCCATAATTTTCTAAAACTGCATAAAACCAAAGCAATGAATTAAAATAAAGTAAACCTAAAATTGCATAAAAAAAGTTTATAAAAATTCAGGAAAATAAGAATGCCTAAGTTTGTTTTAAATTCATTTAATTTTATTAAAAAGGAACAATTTTTTTTATATTTTTTCATCAGACTTATCGTCGCTATTAGACAATATTCGGCAACGTTTGCAAACTGGTGTGAAATCACTTTCATCACCAGAAGAGATAGTCAGCACATCAGATCTGTATGGTAAAGGCAATGGTTCTTCACAAACAGAATTAACTTCACCCTCGTTCTGTGCTGATTTTTTTTATTCTGACAGTGTAATCAGTGATTAAACTTTACGATGATGATGATTTTACTGATTTCTTATACAGCTCGCGATATCCAGACATACAGTTCTTCAGCTCATGTTGGAATTTAAAGGCTCGTTCAGAATTTGTGTCATTAACAAGAAAATGATTTTCCAATTTATTGCACAGTTCAAGACTTTCTCGAATTATATTTGCAGTGAGGGGGATAGGTTTTTCTTCTGCTTCATTATCGTTTTCTGGATCTTTGACGATATCTAAATAGTTAATCGGTATCCAATAATATCATCGCCACTTAAGGTGTTATCCGCAAGCAATTCATCTACATCATTCTGGCTAAATGTATCAAAACCTTCTCCACAATTTCATGTGCCAAAGTAATGATTTCAGCTGATAATGTAGATGCTTGAATGGTTGCACTGTTTACAACACATCCAGGCTAAGTTGCTTTCCAGCAGGCATTTAAAGTTTGTGGTCTTATTTCAGTGATAGCTGATGCAACATGATTTAAACAGTCCAAAACAGAAAATTTTTTCCAGACGTCAGTTACTGTTAATGATTCATTTTCTAGTTTATCCAATATAAATTGAAAAGTGTGCTTAACATAATATTTTTAAAAGTAGCAGTTATGCCTTGATCTAATGGCTGAATAATGCTTGTTGTATTGGGTGGAAAAAACACAGCTGCATATTTGGATGTTCTAAATGCAGATGACTTGTGCATTGTCAACAATTAATAAAATTTTAAAATCGAGAGCATTTTGCTTCATATATGGTTTTCCTTCTGGTACAAAGCAATTATTGAACCATTCAGTAAATACAGCAGTTGTTACCCAGGCTTTTGTATTAGCCATCCAATGTACCGGCAGCTGTTTTAGATCTTTGCCTTTTAGAGCACGTGGTCTTAGAGATCGATTTATTAAGAGGGGTTTCAGCATTTGTCCCCTGATGCATTGCTACAAAGTAACAACGTTACTTAATCTTTGCTTGCTTTATTCTCAGACTTGATTAGGACAATATCTGCCATCTTCAATAATTTTGGCTAACTTCTCTTGAAAATGTTTGGCTGCTGCGACTCCTCCTGTAATCTTCACATTATGAAGTGCATTTCTTTTTAAAAACCTGGTTAGCCATCCTTTGCTAGCCGAAAATTCTTTATCATCCTGGGAAGCGGAAGTAGATGGCTCCAATTGCTTCATCTGTTCATAAAACAAAAGAGATTTTTGTTTAATTAAATATCCACTTATAGGAATTGTTCTTTGAGTTAATTCTTCAATCTAAATTACGAGTGCTCATTCCGTTTTTTTCTAATAAAGCATCTCTTGAGTATGACGAATAATTTGGCACTTAGTTTGTGCCAGAAATGACAGATTTTCTTATTGCGAATTCATTCTTTTTAATTGCTCTTATAGTAGATTTTCCTAAATTAAAATGTTTACCAATCGCTGTAGATCCCTGTCCTTTTGCTAAGCGATCTAAAATTGTAATTTTCATTTCCAAAGAAATTGCTTTTTTTTCTCCATTGGGCTGAATTAAATCTTTACAATAAAAATTAGCAAAATTTAGACTTACAATAATAAAAAGACAAACACTTACTCACATGCAAAATTAAACTTCACGGACACTCACTGCTTACAGATTACTCACATTATCCCAGAATGTGCTGCAATACGCTGTTCATTATGTGTAATGGTACATAAGTTTTGAAGTTATGCACTGCATAACTTCAAAACTTAAAACGCATAAAAAGAGACCCGAGCACCTTCCCACACATCAGCATACTGCACATTCATTCTTTTCCTGTATCTCTCCTTATACAGTCTGCTCACTGAATCCTTTACAGTCATAGCTCTCCTTCTCATTTCACATCTATCATACCTACCATGGCAATAGGCCACTCTTGACTCTTTGCACTTCTTTTTTTGGCATCTTCCAAAAAAATAAAAATTAAATTTATATCTTTTCTCATACTATCTGTTTCTTTTCAGATCATTTGTTCTTACCAGCACAATATACTCTCCTTGCTCTACTTATTTACATACAGCCTTAGTCAAGTAACAACTCTTCACATCCAGAAAACATGTTTTTGTTGTTTGATCATGTAGCACCTCAGTTGTTATAGATTTCATATAACACCATATGCTTTTTTTTAAACTTTTTCTTTTGTTTCATGCTTTTCCAGTCTCTCCATCCTTATCTGCTCATTTGTTCCTTTATTTGAAATTCAAAACACATTTTTAAAGAATTCTCAGTTTATGTATAATGATTACCTAATTCAGCACCATTGAATATGTCAGTATTGTTGTATCTGTGTATAAATATACATGTTAAAAAAGTATGAGAATACAGAAGAGCAATGAGTGTGAATATATGCAAAGCTAGTCATAAAAGTTGTAACCGTTTGGCTGTTTGATGATGACTGAGTATTGTATACAGTTCACCTCTTTTGTTTTGTTTTCTTCCAGCATTAAGTTAGTTGGTTGGAGAAGGTAGCTGTGAATGAATTTCCCTTCATCAACATGAAACCAGTCTTGAATACAGTTTGTTAGTAGTTTAATGTGCTGCAATATATAAAGTATGAATTTATGTGATTTGTTGAGAATGCCAATCTTGATTGACTTGTTTGTTGCTGAAAGGTTGATGGTGTTAACTACTAGAATGCATTTATCATACTAAAAGATGTAAGCTTATACCTCACCCTTTTACATGATGTTATTATTATAATAATAATAACAACATCATTTAAAAGGGAGTCCTTGGACTCATCAAGGGAGGCTTTAACATCATGTCCACACAACTATACGACATTCTCACAGTATCTATCATACCTTGCCTTGAACTCACTCATCGTCATAGCACCCACAACAGACTCTGGCAGCTTATTCCACTCATTTACCACTCTAAAAGTAAAGCACCCAGCTCTAACACCCTTGCTAATCACACTCTTTCCCAGCTTCCATTGGTGTCCCCTAGTTCTCCCACCACCAGTCCTGATCTCAAAAATATCCTCTGAATTAATCCTATAGAAACCCTTTAGCAATTTGTATGTCTCAATCATATCTCCCCTTTTCCGCCTATCAACTAATTTCTGCAACCCACAAATCTTCAACCTGTTCTCATAAGGTTCATTCCATAGACCTGCTATCATCTTGGCCACTCACCTCTAGATCCTTTCCACCTGCTTCCCATCAAGAAGAAACCTAGGTGACCAAATCTGGGCACAGTAGTCGAGATGAGGTCTTATCAAGGTTTGGTACAGAGGTACAATAACTTGCTTGTCTTTGCTCGTCAAAGTGAGTCAATGAGCTGATTTAGCCACTTTTGCATTGTGCCCCCTAAACTTCATCTCCCTATCCACCGACACTCTCAAGTCCCTGGACTCATCAATCTCCTGGAGTACAGTTCCACCAATGTGGTATACTGCTGCTAATCCTTTCACGCCAAAATGCATAACCTTACATTTTGTCACATTAAATTGACATCCATTCTCCTTAACCCAATCTGTCCAAGTCGTCCTGCAAGATTTTGACATCTTCTGCATTCACTATTGCCCTGCCCAGCTTTGCATCATCAGCGAACAAATGAACCGTTCCTCTTAGATACTTCCCTATACCGTTAATGAACAAATTAAACAGCAGTGGTCCAAGAACAGAACCCTGCGGCACACCACTAGTCACAGGCCATCTTTTGGATTCTACTTCTGAATAAACTACTCTCTGATATCTCTCCATCAACCACCCACCTATCCATCTCACCAACCCTATATCCATTCCCATATCTTGTAGTTTACGGATTAGAATTCCATGTAGTATCCTGTCAAATGCCTTAGCCATGTCCAGCAGTATCACTGTAAACCCATTACCCTTATGCAGTTCAGCCATCACTGTGTTATAAAACTAGACCAAGTTACTGAGGCATGATCTACCCTTTACAAGGCCATGCTGTCCCCCGTACAGTATCTCATTTTCATCAATCCATTCCTGTATTTTTCCCTTGACAATGACTCCTGATATGCTGATTGGTCAGTAATTTGCAACAGTAGTCTTGGATCCTCCTTTATGCAGTGGAACAATTTTCCCCTCTTTCCACACCTTCGGGAATAAACCAGACCCGAGACTCAGATTAAACAACATGGTCAAGGGCACTGATAATTCTTTAGACTCTTCATGTAAGACCCGTGCTGGTGTACCATCCAATCCCACAGATGTATTCACATTAAGGTTCTGTAATAGACTATTCACCTCCACTTCATTCATCACAATTTCCGTATAAACTAATGGTTCCTTCATTTTTTCAATGTCACCACCTGGATGATATACTCTTGCAAAGTGCTCGCTCAGTAATCGCACTATTTAACCCTTACTTAGTTTACTATTGACTGATTCAGTGACCTCCTTATCATTGTCATTCCTTAAAATCATTTTGCCATGTACAGTTTTTTTTTTTGCTTGCAGCATATTAAAAGAACTGTTTGGGATTCTCTTTAGCTTGCATAGCTGGTTTCCTTTCATAATCCGCTTTTGCTTTTTTTACCACACTCGTTACCCTTCTGGCCTGCACTTTATACCGTTTCTTTAAAAATTCCCTCCACAGTTTCTTTTTTTGCAGCTCAGGCTTAATGGTGTTATTCATCCATTTAACCCCTACCTGTTTTACTATTCGGACCCTAGGTATACAATCAGCCATAACCTCCTGTAAATGCTCCTTGACCACTTCCCATGCTCTATCGACATCCAGCCCTTGCAGTTGTACATGCCATGGCACTGACCCAAGCAATCTCCTAAGCTTGTCGTACTTGTCAGCACGGTAATTCCACATATTCCCTGTCTTAATCGAAAATTCCACACCTTTAACCACCTCCCAGATCAAGACCTTATGATTGCTCTCACCAATAGGTGGCAACATGGTCATATTCATTGCAGTCAAATTCTCAGATGCTATTACCAGGTCAAGCACTCTCACACCCCTAGTATTTTCAATTACATGCTGTCTCAGATAGTTATCCCGTAATAATTGAATAAAATCCTTTTCCTTCCTCACATGTGTCCTCTCCTCCTTCCAATCAATGTTACCATAGTTGAAATCCCCCATAATTATTACCCTCCTTCCACTCATTTCATCAATTTGTTTATGCATACTATCTCCACCATCTATTCCATCACCTGGTCTATAGCAACACCCAACTGTATATTTTATTCTGCCAGTCTCAATCTCACACCAAATAGCCTCAAATGAGCTCCTTTCACTATCCTGCAATACAACTTCAATTCTCCTTGGTTGCAGTTCATCAGCTATCATCAATAACACTCCTCTCCCCATTTTATTCTCTGTGTCCCTCCTAAACACACTATAACCTACACATTCTATCCCACTAACTATATCATCTTCTGTCAGCCGTGTTTCACTAATTCCAATAACCTGTGGCCAGGAAGAGCCAATCAAGGCCAAAAATTCTTCCTTCTTGTTCCTAATACTCTTGGCATTAGTATACATGAAATGCAGAGGTCCCTTTGTCCACCCCTATCTTGATGCGTTATTCTAACTATCCCATTCCGATTTCTTGTCCTTAGTACTGGCTCGGGTACATTATATACATTCTTACACTCAACTGTCTCAATGATGTCTGCATATCCACTCCCCCCCCCCCCCTTGGTAGTTCTAGTTTCCCTGGTTCTGCACATCCATTTTCACTTCATTCAGCAACACTTTTTCCAGTTTCCTCACACCAAATCCATTCAAATGCAGGCCATCCGTCTTGTATAAATCCTTTCACCCATCAAACTCATTCCATACATCCATGAATTCCACACCACACCGTCTGCATAACCTGCGCATAAAGTCATTTGTGATTATGGCCCTCCTTCTAAACTCCTCTCTGTCATACCGCGGCAACAGACTCACCATCCTAACTCTGTCATTCTTTTCTTTCGCTACCTTTAACAATACTTTCAAGTCCTCTCTCATAAAAAATTTATCTCCTTTCAATTCATTCGTACCCACCACAACTATCAATTCTTTCATCATCTGTTTTTGCACTCTAATACTCTCACTTACATCCTTAAACTTTGCACCCGGTAAGTACGATTTAGTTAAACTCCCATCTATCACTCCTCTTAATAACAAGTCCCCATACAACACTCTTTCTTTTATTTCAGACACTCTCCCACTCTTACGCTTAATTTTCCTTTCAAACACTTGTTTATTTCCATTAGCCGAGTCACTCTGGAAAGAGTTTTGCAGGTGCTCTGATTGCCGCTGTGCATTTTGTATCACTGCGCGCAACCTAGCGATCTCACTCCCTACAAATAATTCCTCATTTTTTTCATCATTTAAATCATTTTCTTTCTCTGTATAGTTGCTTTCACTCTCTCTTTGATGTTCATTTAACTATTTTTACCAGATGCATATATCCTACAGTGAGTTAGTAAGAAGGTATCCTCTGTGCTGAAAAGCTTGCAGTAGCTTAAATGTGATCATATTAGATTTTTTCAATGCTTTTAAAAATGGGAAATTTCAGATTTATTTTTTGGTATTTCAGCCATAAGCAGTTCAGAAATTTGATAAAGAAGCAAAGGAGAAAACTTAAAAGGAAAACTCTAGCGATAGCTCGAGATGAAAGAGTGAAAAAAGGTATGGATTTTTTCTTTTTTTACTTCTGATTCATAATAAAAAATTCAAGTTCATACATAAACAGTACTAGCATTGAATATGAATTGCATTTGCTGCTTACACTTTTGAGTGTTTCGATATTTTTAGCATAAAATACAACATAACAGCTTATGAACAGGTGGTTTAGAAAAAAAATCCATGTTTGTCTCTATCAGGTTTGATTGTTATAGCAAAAACAGCTATGGCTGTAAGATCTGTGTAGTATGTCTAAAAAATTGTTTTTCCAGTTTCTTTGTTTTGCAGAAGAACATCTTCACATGGTCCACATGGTTAGTCTAGTGGCTATGCACTTCGCAACCATATGCCTGGGGAAGGAGTGTCCTAGGTTCGATTTCTGTCGACAACATGAGGAGCTTAAGAATCTTCCTCAGCAATAGCCAAGTTAGCCAGTCTTGGACATGGACAGCAGAGTTTTTTTCCACCAGTTTATCTGGGGGTTTTCATCCAAAACAAGCAGGCAAACTGGCCCCAGGCTACAGTCATCAGATATAGTACAGCAAGGAAGGCAACAGGAAACCACCTTACTCATAATCATTTCCCTAGTATGGTAGCATATAGCTACCCCCACCAGCCATATGGCTGAGGGAATAGAATGGAATCTTCATGAGGCCTTTAATGGTATCCAGATTACCTAATGCTAAGTCCACCCACAATACTAATATATGATTGGTTTATAACCTTTATGGATGGGATTCGCTTTAAAAAAAATAAAGAAACCTCCTTTATATTACTTTTATTTAGAAAAAGGAAGTTTCTTTCTTTTCTTGTATTTTAAAAATATTATATAGAAAAACCTGAATATATGGCTGCTGATTAGTGTAGCCAGCAACCCACATATATGTTAGTTCTAACTAACTTTTTTTTTAAAAAATCAGTGGCCATTTAGTCTCTACTCTTAACTGACCCATATTTTATTGCCTAAAATAGTATGAGTTCTGTGGTTGATTTTCTTGATTTGCAGAATTAAAAAACTCAAGTTTCTGTTAGGGAAAAACTATTTGCTCATGCCAAAGATTGACTAACTCAGAAACCATCCAAAAAAGTCCTAGAAAAGTTCCTCTAGTTTGTAACTACAGTCAAACTTAGAATGGTTTTTCTTCTGGCAGCCTAGCACTATGGAAGCAAATGCCATTTCCACAGAGCAGCGACAGGCACCCTTCTTCATATATTATTACAAAGTAATTGACTTTTGCATTCTGAATGGATCCATTGTAGTTGACTGCCATTGTTCTGTTGAAGATTCCTTTCAAGAATTTCATTATGATGACCATGAACTATATGTATACACTTCGGATTCTATATAATATGCATTATGTGAATCAGTGTACTTTTACTTTTTCATTAATACCTTAAATAAATCCATAAAATTAATATCTGATTTTTCAGATATTTCAAAACAGTTGAAATATCTGCAAAATCAAAGTAGCTATCACGTTTTGCTTTATATATTATTCAATTGTCAGATGGAGAGGACCAATGATGTCATATGATATGGTGGCAACTCGGAAAAAAGTTGAAAAACATTTAGATTAGAATCATTATAATGAAATATTTAGGGAAAATAAATAATTCTTTCTCAACTTTTCAAGTTTTAATATCCACTATCAATGGTCAAATTCTGCCTGTTCCATCACTGGGTAAAAAATAAGCTAATTACCACTGTCCACTGCATATCAATTTTAGGTTACCATATTGCAATTTAAATAGTTACCTCACGATACAACTTAGCTATCCAAGTTAAATGATACATGCATATCCTAATCCTCTCATTACAATATTTAAGTTACTAAAAGGATTTTACAGGACTGATACAGATGAAATTTAAGGGAGTCGTCCCTGAAAATTGAGTAAGAGTATGATCAGCAAGAACATGGAATAAGATTTTTATCTTGGAGAGGCAAATGAGTGGAATGGGTTGTCAGAATCCATTGTGAGTGCTTTGTCTGTGAAACCATTCAATGAGAGGTTTGATATATATTGAGTAGATTTCCTGTAATGAACCTTCACACTCCATACAGTTCCGACAATAATAATATTTATAAACAGACACGCAACAGTACTATCATGTTCTGCACTGTCAAATTAGATAATCACTAATTATATGAAGAGCCAAAGGCTTCAATTCGCTGACGTGAAATTATTTAAGTTAAGGGATATTACATCCCATATTGTTTCATAGCCGAATAAGAAACTCAAAGAATTTCATGCCGAATATAGAAACTATATAAAGTTCAGCGAGTCCAAGCGTAAGCAAATACCTGGATAGTGCAACACATATAACCCATTTGGTAGTGCAACACTGAGGCAACTCATAGCAAGGGTGGAGCTAGCTCTGATCACTGTTCTTGGTATTTACTCATAATGTGAAACCCAGCTCCCAGGAGCTGTACTACTGTTCTACATTATGAGAGAAGGTCACTACCCAGACCGGTTTCAACCTTTATTGAGGTCTCATCAGCAAGTAGGGAGACCTAGTTAATACCAAGTTTGTTGCGAACAGAACTTACATACTCTGCTATAAGAATTGCCAAGAAGGTGTCCTAATAAATTACTAATTATATGAAGAGCCAAAGGCTTCGATTTGGAGACGTGAAATTATTTAAGTTAAGGGATATTACATCCATATTGTTTCATAGCCGAATAAGAAACTCAAAGAGTTTCATGCCGAATATAGAAACTATGTAAAGTTCGGCGAGTCCAAGCGTAAGCAAATACCTGGATAGTGCAACACATATAACCCATTTGGTAGTGCAACACTGAGGCAACTCATAGCAAGGGTGGAGCAAGCTCCGATCACTGTTCGTGGTATTTACTCATAATGTGAAACCCAGCTCCTAAGCGCTGTATTACTGTTCTACATTATGAGAGAAGGTCACTACCCAAACTGGTTTCAAACTTTATTGAGGTCTCATCAGTGAGTAGGTAGACCTAGTTTGTAGCGAGCAGAACTTACATACCCTGCTATAAGAATTGCCAAGAAGGTGTCTTAATAAATTACTAATTATATGAAGAGCCAAAGGCTTCAATTCGGCGACATGAAATTATTTAAGTTAAGGGATATTACATTCCATATTGTCTACCTACTCACTGATGAGAACTCAATAAAGGTTGAAACCAGTCTGGGTAGTGACCTTCTCTCATAATGTAGAACAGTAGTACAGCTCCTAGGAGCTGGGTTTCACATTATGAGTAAATACCGAGAACAATGATTGGAGCTTGCTCCACCCTTGCTATGAGTTGCCTCAGTATTGCACTACCAAATGGGTTATATGTGTTGCACTATCCAGCTATTTGCTTACGCTTGCACTCGCCGAACTTTATATAGTTTCTATATTCAGCATGAAACTTTGAGTTTCTTATTCGGCTATGAAACAATATGGGATGTAATATCCCTTAACTTAAATAATTTCACGTCGCTGAATTGAAGCCCTTGGCTCTTCATATAATTAGTAATTTATTAGGACACCTTCTTGGCAATTCTTGTAGCAGGGTATGTAAGTTCTGCTCGCTACAAACTAGGTATTAACTAGGTCTACCTACTCACTTTATTACTCACTACCTACTCTACCTATGAGAACAGGTTGAGGATTTGTGGGTTGCAAAAATTGGTTGATAGGCGGAGGAGGGGAGATATGATTGAGACATTCAAATTACTGAAGGGTTTCTATAAAATTAATTCAGAAGATATTTTTGAGAACAGGGCTGGTTGTGGGAGGACTAGGGGACATCCATGGAAACTGGGCAAAAGTGTGGTTAGTAAAGGTGTTAGAGCTGGGTTCTTTACTTTTAGAGTAGTGAATGAGTTTAAGGCGAGGTATGATAGATACTGTATGAATGTCGAATAGTTGTGATGAATATGATTTGGGGCCTCCCTCGATGAGTTTAATGACTCCCTGGAGTTGCCCGTAATAATAATAATAATATAACTGACTCCATTTATTTTATTACAAAATTTACTTCTACTTAGATAAATATTAGATTATAAGATATCTCTCATTGTTATCCATTTACATTAGCTTCTCTTGCTTCAAATATTGTTTCCCAGTTAATACTTTTTAATTTTCTTAATGCCATCAAAGTTAGCTTTTTTGAAATTTCACCCTTGATGTTTTCAATTTTCATTTTCTTCATAGTCTCAATTCCCCTTCCAAGGTCTAATAATTGCAGAATTCTTCTGTAGTCACAGCTGGATCATACAAAATTGTTCCAGACAAACTGGATATGATTGATTTGTTTCTGTTGTCCTTAAATAGCTTTTCAGATTTTTAGCATTCCTTGCTAGTTGTAATTTAAATTTTGTTTCGCAATCTTTAATTTGCTGTCACAGAGGGCTTTTAAGTAGTTAATATGGTCCATCATTAGTTTCTCTGATGTTATTATCAAATCCAATGTCTTATTACATGTAATAAGTTCTTGTATCATAATCATAATAACTTTCTTGCCTAGTTCATGAATTTAAAAAGATATCTAAACTAATATATATATATATTTACTAAACATGACTTGTGCAACTAATCTTGAAAGTTTAAAAAATCATAAAATTTCTTCAATTCATATTTTTGTATTTAGCATATAGTAGATCTTGCTGAGAAAGATGTCATTGGAAATATGATGGACATTGTAAGTGACACTGATGTAGTGAAAGTGGGATAGAATGAATGTAAAATGACAGTGTTGAATGGAATAATGGATTCGAGGAACATATGAAACTGGAGCAATAGAATAACAAATGAGGAGTGGTAGGAAAAAAGATGTGAAAATAGGCAAGGATATGAAATGAATTGAGGGGTACAGAGTAATATTGAAAATTTGGAGAAGTTGGCTATTCAAAGAGCTGAGAATATCCTTAATTTGTTTGATTAATTAGAGTCAGATAAAAAGGATAGTCCAGAAGAGTGAAAGAAGGGAATAATAGTATCACTTAAGGAATAATATGAGTCATTGGTAGAGGATACATTAAAGAGGCTGATTAGAGGTAGAATGCAACTTGAAATTTTTAAAATAGAAATCTTTCTATAGAGAAAAACGTGGGTCTCTTAAAGAGAAATCTTGCTGTAAATAATCCAGTTACATTTTTATAATAGGATGACAGGTGTGTATTAGATGTAGTGGAATTAAAGGCTCATGATTATGTTTAATGGAATGAATATAGCACAGAGAAATAATTAAGCGTAGGTTTAACAATTCCTGTATTTTGTCTGTTTCGCAGAGACATCTTCAGGGATACAGTATTAAAATTGTACTAATACATACAAAAATTCATCAGGAAGTGGAAGAAGTTAGACTATAAGCCTAAAGTGGTGTAAGGAGTGCCATTTATGGATGCTGTTGCCTAACCTTAGTTGTAAGGAGGCAGGCCTAAGAGTTAATGTTTCCCAAATCTTGAAAAGTTTAACACAGCCATACTTATTTAGATTAGGTGTTTTTTTTTTAAATCTGCTGCTCATTCTAAAAAAAAAAAAAAAAAAAATCTTTCAAGTTTGTATTTGCTGTTGAAAGTTTTTTTCACTTGGTTATAAATTAAATTAAATATTGAATATCATCCCCCTTTTTCCTGTTTGCCAGTATCTACAGTCTACAAATTCTCTCCATCTCTCTCTCCATAATCAGCAATCCAAAATCTTAATATCATTTTTAATGCTCTCTTTTGCGCGCTCTCTCTCTCTCTCTCTCTCTCTCTCCACCTCACACATTACCACAGATACCAGGAGACAAGATCTGTTCACAATAGTTCAAGTGATGTCTTATCAAGGCTTTATAAAGAAGCAAAATTACTTATCTTTACATGTTAAGGTTTGTTTCTGCATTGCAGTTATCTGATTTGTATTTGCAATCTTTGCTATATGATCTTTGAACTTCAAATTCTTGTCTACTAACACCAGAATCCTTAGCCTGATTAGTTTCTTCTAGCATAATCTCACCAATATAATATGACATTGGATATCTCATCACACCAAAGTGCATGACTTTATATTTACTAACATTGAACTGATAGCCAATTTCACATACCCACAATTACAGCCTATTCAAATCATTCTGTAAGTATTGCATATCACTTGCACTGCTGATTACCCTGCCTTCTTTGCATCATCAGCAAATAGCAGTATATCCCATATCAAATCCATCCCAATGTCATTAATGTGTAGATTGAATAACAATGGACCATGGACTGATCCTTGTGGTACACCACTGGTTACCTTAAATCGTGCAGACTTACATCTACTGTATACCCTTTTTGATATCTATCATAGTGTATCCATTCTCTTTGTCTAACTCAACAGTAACATTATTGTAGAATATGAGCAAGTTGCTGAAACATAACACCTTCCCTTAGTTGAGTCTTTGTCTGCTACCATGCATTCTTTCCACTCCTGTGGAATCTTCCCTGTTCTGAGACTCAAATTATACTGTTTGGTCAAAGGAATATCCAGATGCTAAAAGAGGATTCAGCTGAAAGCTGAACCTTCTTTTATCATCCATTCTGATATTCCATTAGCCCCCATTGCCAAATTGTTATTCAGTTTGTGCAACAGCTCTAGTACCTTCTCCTCATACACCTGAGTATCTATATCCAGCGAAGTAGTAACAGTGAGTGCAATGTTGCATACACCAGGCTTGATAACTTTAAGCAAAATCGATTCCCATTAGGTGAACAGTCTCTTCTGCATCTGTCACCTGCATCGGGTAGAGTTATTCTTTCATACTAATTATTTCTTTTACTTGTAGCATAATGATAGAATTCTTTTAGGTTTTCTTTTTAACTTGCAGAGCCAGTTTCTTTTCATACTCAGTTGTGACTTCTGGCCTGCTGCTTATAATTACACAGGCCTGCAAAATTTGAGTCATGAAAAGTTGTCTGGAAACTATTAACTGTTTTTGATTTATTTTTGACTGCTGATTTTGAATATCTCTTCCATTTTTCTCTATCATGTAAAGAATTTTCACAAAATGGATCTCAATATTACAGTAAAATAGCTTTAAAATGCATTATATTAAGTAAAATAACAGTTTAAAATTTTCCGTGGGGTGTTTAAGGGTCAAAGCTGTATAACTGAGAGGAGAACTCCACATAGCCTTTAAAGGAATGCAGAGAACCAACCAGGGATTCTGACCAAATGTCCAATCAACACCCTCTCGTGGTACACCCTGTTAGGTATCTACCTGCATACTGAACGAACGAGGATGGGCTGGCAATTTGGGATTTAGCTGACCAAATTGTATTCCTATTGGCTTAAACCAATATAGAAAATGATGGTAAAACATGACAAAATTTCATGCCGGCTGGGGCATAAATGACTAAAGTTCAACTAAAGAATCACACAAGAAAACGTGTCTGTGACAACAGGAAAGTCATGATCTTGGCAAATCAGATTCAAAGTAGCCACCTGCACTTTTATCTGCATTCCTTCCTCCCTTTCCTGTTAAGAATGAGAAGTTTTATGGAAATTTCTTTATTTACCATAAAAAGGCACTTCAAAAAAAAGCACTTATACAACTAATTATCTGTAAATATAGGAGAATAAAAATAAATACCAGTGCACTGAATTTAAATCCAAATACTACTAATAAAAACTATAAAATTAGAAATTGGGTGAAATTGGTGGGTGATGGAATTTTTTTACTATTTTTTCTGAATTCAGCACCTAAAATCTATAAGAATCAATTATTACTTCTCAGACGACTTTTCCTTAAAATGCCTTTTTATGATAAATAAAGAGATTCCTAATAAAAAGATATGGAAGTAATATCATGTGCATAAGGATTATGTCTGTGTTATTATAACAGACATAATCTTTATGCACACAATGTTACTTCCATATCTTTTTATTAGGAATCTCTTGCTTAAGATGATTACACATCTACTGCATTTCACACCCATTCTTTGAATAAATAGGATAGGAAATTCTGATATTGCATCATTTAAATATTTTTAAAAATTTTCCTTTCTAAAGTTGCTTATACATTTCTTTCTTACCACCCTCTACATACCTGCCCTATAGCAACATCCAACTAAATATCTCTTCCTGTCAATCCCCACCTCACACCACATTGCCTCAAAACCATGCCCACTATTTCTCTTTCATTATGTGGACATAATTCCCCTGGTATCATCAGCAGCACTCCTTCTCCCTTCTTGACCTCTCTATCTTTGCAAAAAACACTGTATGTTCCATTTCTATTCCTGTTAGGATATCATCTTCATTCAATCACATTTCACTTATCCCAACAATTTTGGGGTGAATAAGCTCGATAAGTGAAAAAATTTCATCTCCCTTATTTCTGATACTCCTAGCATTTGTAAATAAACACATCAATTCACTTTTAGGTTCACAAAAATCACAACTACTTGTTGGTTGTGATTTTCCCACCACCCATATATCCACTCAGATGATAGCTGAAAAACTACAACCAGTAGAATTAGAAATTAAAGAAGATTTTAGGTTGGGGGGGGGAATGGTTCGTTTGAGGCTGTCTGGTGTGAGATAGAGGCCAATAGGACAAAATACATTGTTGGTTGCTAGACTAGGAGATCCACAGGAAGATGCAGATACGATGTATCAACATATTAGCACAAATGAGTGCAAGCTAAACAATTATTATGGAAGACTTCAACTAGTGGAACATAGATTGGAGGGAGGATAATGGGCATGGCAGGATGGAAGCAGAATTTATACACTTGCTAAGGGATAATTACCTGAAACAACACGTGAGAGGAACAGGAGTTTGAGAGTGGCTGGATTTGGTAATAGTATCAAAAGATATATCCATAACCAAGGTAGACACTCTGCCTCCATTTGGGGAGAGTGACCATGCAGTCTTGTTCTGGGAAGTTGCCAAACATGTTGAATTCTCTATCAAGAAAGGGTTTATGTTGAACTATAAAGCTGGTAATTATGACAGACTTAGGAGGCATCTTGGAGCAGTGTCATGGCACGAGAAGCTACAAAGAAAGAATGCAAGTAGTGCATCGGAAGTTGTCAGAGATTGTTTGAGAAAAACAGTATCAGAGGGCATACTCAAGGTCAAGAGAACCAATTGGGAATTAGGTGGATGAGTAGATATATAAAGAGCTGCTACAAAAAAAAAAAAAAAGAACAACACTATGGAGGGAATATAAATTAAAAAGTGATTGCCATACTCATCAGCAGTACAAAGTGCAGGAAAGAAGGGATGAGAAAAAATTTGTTTAGCAGACCAAGCTAAATCCAAAAGGTTTTTTTTAATTTTTTATTATTATGTAGCAAGTAAGATGGAAAATGACTATGGTAGGATGACTAATCTATTCTGATGAAGGTGACACACAAAACAAATAGTTGAGTTTTTGAGTGATCATTTTGCGAAAGTGTATTAGTTTGTTTACAATTAATCATGTGACAGAGACTCATGTCAAAATTGAGGATGATAAACAGGAGTGTTCAGCATTTGAAAAAGATCAATGTGAATACAGCAGTGAGAGACTGGATAGCATGTTAGCCTGTGTACTACATGAATGTGTAAGAGAATTGGCATTGCCTCTGATGAAGTTGTTCAGTATGTCTTAGCTCTGGCAAGGTTCAAGGAAGTGGAAAGAGGGTAAAATATTCTATTATATAAAGGTGGTTTCAAGATACAGGTAGCAAACTACAAACCAATTAATATATCAGTAATGATTTTTAAAGTATTGAAAAGTTGGTTAAAGGTAAAAACCAACAGTGGAGAGATAGAGATACGATACTCTATAATGGGCAGCATGGCTTTGTAAAGGTTAGGTCCTGTCTTAGTAATTTATTCACATTTTATAATAAAGTGACAGTGAAATTGGATAAAGGAAATAGCTACTCCATGATACTGCTGGACTTTGCAAAGGCATTTGACAGAATACCACATGGAAAACTATTAGAAAAAGTGGAGCAAATGGGAATAGATATAAAACCAGTAGCATGGATAATGAGATGGCTGACAGACAGTAGAGAGTAGTATATGGTGGAGTGGAATCTAGGAGAATAAGGGAGACTAGTGGAGTAACTTGAGATTCTGCACTAGAGCCACTATTTAATTTGTATATCAATGATATAAGGAAAGATTTACGAGAGAATTATTATTATTATTATATTACCTCTCCTTGAACTCTTTAACAGATGTAGTGCTCACAACTGACTCTTGCAACCCAAACTCCTCTAAACTCTCTGTCCCCCCCCCCCCCAATCCCTAGCTTCATCTGTTTCCTGGAATGTAGTTCCATCGATGTGGTACACAACTTGTAATTGACTTATCCCAAAACTTTTGCCCATACTGACAGCCTAGTTAAATCATCCTGCAAACTCTTCACATTGCCTTGATTCACTCTGCTTAAATTTGCATTGTCAGCAAATAACTGAATATTTCCTTTCAGATTATTTCCTATATCATTTATATAAAAATTAAACAGTACTGGTACTATTACAGAAACTTGCACCACACCACTAGTCACCTGCTTTCACCTGGAGTCAGCTCCTCCATGTATCACTTTTTGATATTTGTCCAGCAACCACCCTCTAACCAGTTTCATAACATCCCCATTTGTTCTAATTTGCATAACAGAGTTCTATACAGTATTTGGTTAATATGCCTTTGCAAAATCCAGCAGAATCATTGTGTAGCCATTTCCTTTATCCATCTCACCTATCACTTTTATAAAAAGTTAGTAAATTATTAAGTCATGTTGCCCCTTGTAGAGTATCATATTCTTATCCACCCATTTCGACCAATTTTTATAGTACTACCACCACTCCTGAGATACTGATTGGTCTATAATTTGCATAAGGGAGGTTCTAAGACTGCAGTCTTAGAACCTCCCTTATGCAAGGAAATTATTTAACCTTCTTTCCACTCGCTCAGAACTTTACCAGAGCTGAGTCTTAAATTAAAGAGCCTAGTCAGAGGCATTGCCAGTTCTCTTTCATTTCTGTAAAATGTGAGCTGATATCCATCTAATCCCACAGTTGTATTTACATTGAGATTCTGCAATCTTCTAAGTACCTCCAATTCATCCACCTCTGTTCCCACATCAGTCTTTGTCACATATGTCACAGCATTAACTTCACTTGGATGATATACCCTTGCAAAGCAGTCACTCAGTAACTCAACTATTTTATCTGCTTCTGTCACCCTCGTGACCATCAGCACCCATTAAGGTTATTTTACCTCTTATTTAGCCACAATGAAAGAACTCTTTTGAATTTCCTTTGGCCTGCTTGACTAGTTTCTTCTCATTCCCATTTTGCCTTCCTTACCACACTGGTCACCTTTCTTGCAACCCTTGTACTCTTCATGAGGTTGCTGGTCACTTTTCTCCTTATATACCCTACATAGCATTTTCTTTTTCTGCAGCTCATGCTTAATGACATTACTCATCCTTAGGTATACAATTTAATATTGATTTCTCTAGATGCCCCCTTAATTATCTCCTATGCACTACTAATATCCTCTTTCAGACTTTTATGCCATGACAGCTTCAAGCTTCCTCCTAAGCTTTTCATAATCACCTGCCTTTGACGAAATATTCGTCATGTTTTACAGTCTCCCAAGTCAAGACCACATGGTCACTTTTTCCAGTTGGAGGTAATGTGACCACCTTGGTTATGAATAGCTCTTCTGATCCCATAACCAATTCTAATTCTCCTGCCCCTGATTCTCTGCCATTACATGCTGCCTCAAATAATTATTTCTCAGTAGGTGTATAAATTCTGCTTCCTTTTTACTAGGTGATCTCTCTCTCTCTCTCTCTTCTTCTCAATTGTGAGCAAAGTAAATGATTGTCAGTTTAATGTTACAAAATGTAAGGTTATGCACTTCTGGTTGAAAACTTTGCATACTTGCATCACATTGATAGTACTGGATTGTAGGAAATTTTTGAGTGTATTAATGAGTTTAAGGAGAGGTATGATAGATAGCTTGGATGGTTTGGGTCTCCCTCGATGAGTCTTCAGACTCCATGAAGGTGCCAATATAATAATAATAATAATATTGGGCTGTGTAATTTGGAACACCTTTCTTTTTGTGACAACTATTTTTTTCTTAGGATATTTCCTTCTTCAGTAGTATATTTTTATATTCCAAGTACAGTGAAGCCTCAGCTAACAAATTTTTTGGCTAATGAAGATTTTTTTTCGCTGTTTTTCTGACTCGGCTAACGAATGTTTTAATGGATGCATGCACTAACATAAAGCAGCAAACATGAACGGTCAGGCCATTCCAGGAGCTTATCTTCTCCATCTGTATGTAAATGAGCTGACCACATCACATAGGGGAGATCCACCAACCCGACTGGGTTGTTTACGTTCGAGACAGTGAGAAGTGAAACATCTCATACCAGTGTCAGTATGGTGCACGTTCCGTGTAGCAGTGAATGGGAGAGGTAAGTGTGATAGCATTTATTCTTTACTTGGCTGAATTCTATTATGGGGGATTAATTTATAATTAGCAAATTCTATTCTTATCAAATTAAATAAATAATATGCTATATGTCATATTTCTTTTATATTTTTCAGAAAAAAAATGTTTAAAGTGAAAAAAATTTCTTGACAAATGCCCAAAAAAGTAAGCGACAAGTGAGAGAGAGGTATGGGAATGCTTGCAGACGAGAGGATGGGAACAGTAGGAGAAATGGAATGAGAGAGAGATATGGAAGTGCTAAAAGAGGAGAGAATGGAAACAGTAGGAGAGATGGAATGAGAGAGAGGTATGGGAATGCTAAAAGAGGAGAGGATGGAAACAGTAGGAGAGACGGAATGAGAGAGGAATATGGAAGTGCTAGAAGTGGAGAAAATGGAAACAGTAGGAGAGAGAGGTATGGGAATGCTAGAAGAGAGAATAGCAGTAGAGGAGAGGGAATGAGAAAGACCCTATGGGAATGAAAGAAGAGGAGAGAATGGAAACAATAGGAGAGAGGGAATGGTGAGAGGTATAATGTATGGCGAATCAATGATCCGTGGTGTTCAAGATAGGATGCATGAAGTGTTTGCATTTAAGAGAGGTGAAAGGGTGGATGAGATGATTGTGATAGTAGGAACAAATGACTTGAGTGGTAATGTAAGTCGTGCAGCGAGAGATATGAGATTCTTGCTTGAGGCTGTACGGAAGAAGACAGAGAGAGGAAAAATAGTGTGCGTTGCCTAGGTATGATAATGATGAGCTGAGCAGAAGAGCGGTGATATTGAATGGCATAATAGCGAGAATGTGTGACAAGAGAGGACTGGTATATGTGGATGCTTAGAGTGCGTTTGAGGAAAGAGAGGAATTGTATGCGAGAGACTGCTTACATTTGAATGAGGAAGGATGAAGGCATCTGGAGAGATTGCTGTTCTGAATGAGTCAGTGTGTCCCAGGGAGGGTGATAGCAGGGGTGGCCTCTTGTGGGAATGGATACTTGGGAGAAGGGAGACGATGTCAGGTAACACTGAGCCCAGTGGAGTCTAGAAGGGGTAATGTTGGGTATAGAAACAGTGGCATTTATATGCTTTATACTAATGCCAGGAGTATCCAGAATAAGGGAGAGGAATTGGTGGTGCAGATAGCATCAGCCTGGCCAAAAATTATTGGGATCACTGAGACGTGGTTGACAGAAGGGGATATAATAACAGGAATAGAAGTCACTGGGTATAGCATTTTTCGTCAGGATAGGAGGGGAAAGCGTGGTGGTGGTGGTGGGGTACTGCTTGTGATAAGTGATGACTTATGTCCTCTAAGAGTGGAGGCTTTGGAAGTGAGACAAATGATTTTGAGAGCATATGGTGTGAGGTAGAGGTAGGCAAGACAGGATATTTAGTGGGCTGTTGCTACAGACCCAGGAGCATAGAGGATGGGGACCAGGAGATGTTTAGACAGCTAAGTTTGGCAAGTGCAAGAAGAATGATTGTTATGGCAGATTTTAACTACAGTAGTATAAATTGGAGAGAAGAAGATGCATGTAGCAATAGGGGAATGGAATTTCTAGAATTCTTGAGGGACAAATGTCTTAGGCAACAAGAGGGAACAAGAAGTTCAAGAGTTTTGGATTTGGTTATAGCATCAGAAGAGTTGATAATAACTGAGTTGACATCTTTCCCACCACTTGGAGAGAGTGACCATATGGTTTTGACTTGGAAAATGAATAGACATGCAGGAGTATCAAAGAGACGGGAACTTATGTGGAATTATAATGCAGGTGATTATAATAGTCTTAGACGTCAACTTTGGGAAGTTTCATGGAGGGAGGAATTGGAAGGCCGGGATATCATTAGTGCATGGGAAATTGTGAAAGAATATTTGTTAGCAGCAATGGTAAGTTGTATACCACGAGTGAAGAAGAGGACACAATTTGGTGTAAAGTGGATGACAAACAATATTAAACAGGAATTGCATGTGAAAAAGAGGCTATGGAAGAGATATAAGGAGACAGGTGAAGAGAAGATGCATGAAGAATATAAGACAGGTCAGACGAGTGACTAGTGTGGTAAGGAAAGCGAAACTGGAATATGAGAGGAGATCGACCCTAAGATCCAAAGAAAATCCTAGGGAATTTTTTAGCTATGTGGCCAGTAGGAGGAGAAATGACTGTAGAAGAATGATATTATGGGATAAAAATGGGAATAGAGTGACTGATGCAGAGGACATAGTGGAATAGTTCAATGAAATTGGAGTATTTCATCCTAGAGATGTCAGTTTTAATGCTAGAGGGATAGGGCTGGTTCAAGGTTTAGAGGTACAGGAGGAGAGTGTGTTTCAGATACTGAGTACTCTGGATGTCAGTAAAGCTGTGGGACTGGATGGTATTTCACCACGAGTTTTGAGAGAATGTGCTAGGGAACTGACAGGGCCTTTAACCTGGCTTTTCAATGAAAGTCTGCCTTCAGCAAAGGTGCCCAGGGAATGGAAGGAAGGTAAGATAGTGCCATTGCATAAGGGCAGTAGCAGACTGGAAGTGTCTAATTATAGACTAGTTTCTGTGTCATCAGTAGTTGTTAAGATCTTGGAGAAAGTAGTGAGGGACCGTATACAACATTGGGCAGATGAGGGTAATGTTATCTGTGAGAGTCAATATGGATTTGTGAAAGGGCGCTCTTGTTTTAGCAATATGCTAGCCTTTTATAATAAAGTTACAAGAACATTAGATGAGGGAAAGGCATATACTGCAATTTTCTTAGACTTAGTGAAGGCATTTGACAGGGTGCCACATGATAAGCTGATATTTAAGTTGCAGCACATGGGTCTGGATGTCAGATTGGTCAACTGGATTCAGGATTGGCTGTCTGATAGGTATCAGAGAGTTGTGTATGGTGGAGCAATTTCAAGGAGGCAGAGGGTTACAAGTGGGGTCCTACAGGGCTCAGTACTAGGACCTATATTGTTTAGCCTTTATATCAATGACATTGCCAGTGGATTGCAAGGGGATATTCAGTTGTTTGCAGATGATGCGAAGCTGGGAAGGATTATTAGTAATAGTGCAGCTGTGGTATCCCTGCAAGAGGATTTGAATAAGCTAGATAGATTCGCAAATGAATGGGGGGGTGTCAGTTTAATGCAGCAAAATGTAAGGTCTTGGGAAACATCGATGGGATGCTGCATACTCTATGGGAGGAGTAATACTGGAGGAAGTAGGGGAGACAAGGGATCTGGGGTTGATGATTGATAGAAACCTGAAGTTTAGAGGACATATTGCAAAAGTGGTGAAGGTAACACAGAGGATTGCTGCAATACTGAGAAGGATGCTGACCTGTAAAAGATAAGAGAGTTATCATTCTGTTATACAAGACCCTGATCAGACCACACTCTGACTATTGTTCTCAAATTGGTTCCCCAGGATTAGAAGGGGATAAATTAACTGCAGAAAGGGTACAGAGGTCGATAACAAAGATGGTTTCAGGACTGTACAATATCAGTTATAAGGATCAGCTGAGGAAATGTGGACTGCAGAGTTTGGTGGATAGAAGAAGGAGAGGTGATATGATCGAGACTTTTAAACTGTTGAGAGGAATTACACGGTGAACATTGGGGAGTTCTTTCGTTTGGTGGAACAGCAGGAAGGAGCAATGACAAGAGGACATCCCTGGAAGCTATAAAAGGAAGCTGTGAGCAAGAGGGTGAGGAGTGGTTTCTTTGCATGGAGGGTGGTTGAACTAAGGAATGCATTGCCTGAGAGAGTGGTGAGAGCAAGAACGGTCAATGAATTCAAGGAGTGGTATGATAGACTTTGTGTTTCTTAGGGGGGGGGATCTCCCCTCAATGAGTCTTGACAGACTTTATGTTTTTAGGAAGGACCTCCCACGATGAGTCTTTTGACTCCATGGAGTTCATAATAATAATAATAATAATAATAATAATAATAATAATAAAACCCAAGGGAAACAGAAAGTTGCTTACAATTGAGCAAATGAAAGAAATAATTTCAGCATATAAAAGAGGAGTCAGAATTGTGGATTTAGCAGTCAAGCATAGCATCATCATCAATAGCTACAATTTTGAAGAAGAAGGAGGAGATTAAGGCAGCTTCAGTTGCAGCTGGTGTGAAGACCTTGGTCTCTCAATCCCAAAGAAGTTCTGAATGAAGAAATGGAAAAACTTCTGATGATCTGAATAAATGAACGTCAAATGGCTGGTGACACTATGACTTAAGAGATGATCTGCAGCAAAGCCAGAATGATTTATGAAAATTTGAAAAAAAATGTGGCAGGACACAGTACAGCAGAGACAGAGGAAGAATTCAAAGGAAGCAGAGGATGGTTTGAGAAGTTCAATAGAAGGTCAGAGATCCATAGTGTAATTAGACATGCAGAAGGAGCCAATGCAAATAAAGAGGAGGCTGAGAAGTTTATTAGAGAATTTCAGGAATGGACCATCATTCATGGATACAAGCCAGAACAAGTGTTTAATTGTGACGAAACTGGGTTCTGGAAGCAAATGCCCAAAAGAACTTTCAGCACAAAAGAAGAGAAGTGTATGCCAGGGTACAAACCTATGAAAGATGGAATAACTCTTTTACTTTGTGCTAATGCAAATGGTGATCTTAAAATTAAACCAATGTTGGTCTACCACTCTGAGACACCAAGAATTTTCAAGAAGTAGAATGTTTGCAAGCCCATGCTTAATGTTTATTGAAAGTCAAATCACAGAGTGAATCGTGGAGGTGTTTGGCCCACGGTGAAAAAGTACCTGAGAGAAGAAAACCTGCCTGAAAAGGCTGTGCTTCTTCTGGATAATGCTCCAGGGCATCCACCTTTCTTGGAAGAAGATTTGGAGGCAGAATTTAACTTCATCAAGATAAAATTTCTTCCTGCAAACACCACATCTATTTTGCAACCCATGGACCAACAGGCATAGTAAACTTTAAGAAATTGTATACAAAACACATGTTCCAAAGATATTTTGATGCAACTTCATTTACCAGTCTGACTCTGAGGAAATTCTGGAAGGATCATTATCATATCCTTCATGCTATTCAAGTCATTGTCATGGCATGGGAGGAAGTGTCAGTTAGGACATTTAATGCTGCCTGGAAAAAGTTATGGCCAGACTGCCGCAAGATGAGAAGTGCTGTTTCGAGTGTTCAAGATGCTGCTGGGGAACTTGCTGCTGAAAATGCTGACATTGTAGATAAAATTCTCCTTGGGCAAAGCATTATATTTGGAGGTAAATGAAGAAGATGTAGAAGAATTAGTTGAAGAACACTCAAAAGATCTGACAACAGAAGATCTTGAAGTGGTGAAAAAGCAACTGAATCAGGAAAGAGTACTCATCAGAGGAGGAGGACAGCAATAAAAAGGGAAGAATGCCAACAGGTGACATTAAAAATATGCTGCACTACTGGGAAGAGTTTCAGTCTATGACTACAAAGTGACATCCCAACAAAGCTGAAATGAACAGATTTTGTGCCTTGGTTGAAGACAAGTGTTTGAATCACTTTAAAAACATTCTGAAAAAAAGAAAAGGTCAATCAACTTTGGACAGATTTTTGACTTCTACTTTAGCAAAGAGACAGAGGCCAGCTACTGAAGAAGAGGAGACTTACCTTGAATAAACTTTGAAAATTTGGAAGAAGAATAGTAAAAACGTTGTGTACATATTTTCAGTTTAATAAAGTGTATATAATAGTAAAGATCATCAGTTTTTCATTCTACTTTCAATTCTCCTTCATCTAATTGGGTAGCTGTTCATCTCAGCCTTTGGTGAGTTTTTGCCCTTTTATAGTGTGCTTTTTACTATTTTATAAAACTTATCTTTAAATAGTAGGCAACAACCAGAACGAATTAAACGATTTTCTATAGAAACTTAAGGGAAATCACGTTTCAGCTAATGAATGTGATTCCGGAACGAATTATCTTCATTAGCCGAGGTATCACTGTATTATAATTTAAACACTGACCAAAAATGTTCATATTTCATACTGGACAATTTTTGATTTGTTTTCTAAAATAAATGAAGCTTTAAAGGTATTTGAAGAAATAATTCAAAAGGTTTCATTAATAAGGAATGTCCTTCTGAATTTTTGTGTTTCAAAATGTAATTTTCTTTTATTATTTTTATGGCTATTTTTGCCTGTTTTCGTTTAGGAGTGTCTCTTATTTTAAAAACATTGGCTTTTTACTCAAGAATTCTTAGGGCATTATAGGTGTATTTTAAAGATAAATATATGCAGACTAGTTGAGGAAGAAATTTTGCACATGCCTTGTTTGGATGTTAGGTTGTCTTCGTTCTGCATACTGCTGCTGTTAAAGGGGGGGGGGGGTAGGAAACATGGGGCTGTTGAGGCAAGGTGGGAAATTAATTTGAAAATCTGGTTTTTTTTAAAAAAAAAAAAATAATAATAATATATATATATATATATATATTATATTTAAGGGCTCTTCTTTGGGGAAGGGTTTTATGGGAAACAGGGGTGGGGGAGAGGTTAACAGGGTGTGAGCTGTTCCGATGATGATAGCACGATTGAAATGGCTAGCACCCTGTTAACACTCTCCCCCACCCCTGTTTCCAATAAAACCCTTCCCAAAGAAGCGCCCTTAAATATAATAATATATTTAAAAAAAAAAAAAACAGGTTTTCAAATGAATTTCCCACCTTGCCTCAACACCCCCCCCATGTTTCCTAAACCCCTTTTCAGTTTAGGAAACATGGGGGGGATGAAGGATATGATAAACCCCTCCCTCCCTCCCCTTTTAACAGCCTAACAGCAGAAGTATGCAGAATGAAGACAACCTAACATCCAAACAAGGGATGTGCAAAATTTCTTCCTCTACTAGTCTGCATATATTTATCTTTAAAATACACCTATAATATTCTAAGAATTCTTGAGTTTCTAATGTTTTTAAAATAACGTTTCCAATGTTTTTAAAATAAGGAACACTCCTAAATGAAATAGGCAAAAATAGCCATAAAAATAATAGTTTTTAAGAGGAGTAACATGGGAATTTTCCCAGAAATAATACTGTAATTTTCTTTATTTTTTGCTATTCCTTTCCACTTTCCCACTCAAATAGAATACTGTCTCTAAGTATTTTTGTGCTATTTTTCCTCATTTAGCTTGTGAGATTCTTAGTTTTTTATTTTATTTTATTTTTTTTATTTTTACAGAGCAAGAAGAACGGGAGAAATCTCCAGGCTACTGGTGGAGAGAAGCAGAGAAGCTTAGAGAAGAAAGCATATGCCTGGAATTTCAAGAAAGAGAAAGGTGCTTCTAAAGTTATGCACTGGATTTTTATTTTAAATTTTAACATGGAAATGGTTACATTGCTAATTGTTATGAATATAAGGACCTTTTGTTCAGTCTCTGTCTGATGGCAGATTTTTTAAAAATTAATATCTGCATTATCCAGATTTGATTTTTTTTTTTTTTTTTGTTTAAACCTAACATACTATAATTTTCAAACATTCTATAGCTCACTTGGCATCAACAACCCTTTTGTGGGGAAAATGACATTCATTTGAATTATTATTATTACCTAACACCTCCAAAGACTCGCTGAGGGAAGACGCCTACTCTACAACTCTTCTGCAACTACACCAACGCCATCTACTGCATACCACCACTAGTATTTCCACAGACAATCACAAACATCCATGCTTACAGTGGGATTCGAAGCAGCCTTTTGGCTGGAGAGTGGATACGCTAACCACTTGACCAACCAGGCCGGTATTTGAATCCTGTCCAAGATGCTATAAATTAAAGATGCCAAGAAATTATATTCTTGGTTTCATCCTTTATCCAAATATAAGCAGACAAAGTTGTGTTTGAAGTAACTTCACGACTTGGCTACTTGTATATAGAAACTAACGACTTCACGTCAGTTTTCTTAGTATCCCATAATGCAATGCACATATCCTTACAGATATGTATAATGCTATACATTATGGGAAGCTCTACCACCCAGTTTAGACCTTTGTTGATGTGAAAAATTAAAGGGGTACTAGTCATAGGCCTAGAGTAGTTAGTATAGGGGCGCAAGAGAGCTTGATAGTATTAGAAGAAAGAAAAAACAGATAGAGAAAAGGCCTCAAAGCTCTTTTATATTATCATATATCCAAAGACTATCGGTTTTCTTTTTTCACCAATCTCATATAGATGAACAACCAAAAGACCTGAAACTAAAGCACAAAGATGACTGATGTCCAGGTGGTTAGCTTATCTGAGTTAACTGCCTTGAGTTGGCCTTCTGTGTCTGGGATTGCTCTCCAGTCATCCCTGCAATTGACTATAAGACCACATTGAATTAAGAGGATAGAACAATTTAAAAAACCTCTCATATAGACATATTTTATGAATAGACAGAATTTTATCTTCCCTTGATGAATATTGTATAATGTGGGTGGTCTACACCACCATCTAGTCAAAAATTTGATATTTTTTAGAATGCTTCTTTCTAAATGCAAAAATTGCCTGACTGAAAAATAAAATTTCCATAATACAATATTATAAAGCATTTGGATGTCATGTTGCTAGTTTTCAAATTCATGTTTCTTTCTAACCTTTCATTAATGCTATTTTAATTCATTAACTATAAAAATGAAAATTCTCTTCCCATTGTGGTGAGTACTGCAAAAAAAAAAAAAAAACCTGTTCTGTTGTAAGTAATGGAATGCCCAACACATTACATAATTTGTTCCAAATATGCAGGGCAAGAGGGCAGCTGTAGAATGCATGTTCCACTGTTTCCAATTGGTAACAGATGTCACAGATTGGATTTCCAATGTTAAAGTACCTCCATTTGTATTGAGTGGAAGGCAGCCATATGCAGTTCTCCAAGCAAGATCCCTCCTGCTAGGGTATCCTTGGAACTTCAATAAGTTATGAAACAAAGTATTGTTGTCAGTACTCAACTGTGGCAGTTCGTGGCAAAAGAGATTTAAGATTTCTTTATACCACATTTTACTTTTTTTTTAATGGAAAGCATGTCAGTACCAGAGTGTTTTAGCAGTCTTAGAGTTAAGCACAGAGTGTTGTAGTATTCAGGAACAATCTCAGCTTTTGGACCTTTATAATCATGTACTCTAAATAGGGAAAGATGAAAATCCAGGTAGTACAGGAGAAGGTCTACAATATTTTATGGATTTTTGAAGTAGTATTCCTTAAATAGCAGAATCTTAAGACTGGAACCCCAAATCCTCCATGCTTCTTTTATAGTCAAAGAAATTTCTTTTTAATTTCTTGGTATCTGGACCAAAAAAATTGCACAGGCTTACTATATAATTGCTTTTCTTCAGCTTCTGTGATGTCTGTAATATTTATTATGTACAACTGAGCAGGAAAGATTATGGCTTTGAGTACTATAGCTTTAGAAGAAAAGGAAAGTGGCCCTATTTTTCCAGTCTTCTAAGATTTCCTGCATTAGTAGTTGATCCACTGATCTTAGTGAATTTTTCCAAATACCAAAAAATATATATATGGAATCATTATCCTTCAAAGAATATCATCAGCATATTCTAATACCTTATCTTCCTTCATAGTTGAAGGTACTGTTATTCCTTGCACAGCATATGTATTGTCCACCTCCTGTAAAAAAAGTTCAAGAACCAATGCAAAGATATCATTGGACTAAGAGAGCAACCTTACTTGACTCCTTTTTGTATTTTGACCGAGCCTGACAGGAACCCATTAACTAGGAGGTGGGTAGTTGAACTGGCATAGGCTCCTTTGATAACGGATAGCAGCTTTTTACCTACACCAATTTGCTGGAGGATGTGGAACAGAAAGGGATGCCGGACATTATCAAATGCTTGAGTAAAGTCTACCGATAGCACTGCAATCAACTGCTTTTCGTATTACCTAAGCGGATTAGATTAATCACATAGTAGAAACAGATTAAATTCTACTGCTCAGCCTAGAACTCCGTACACAGATGTATGGAGTTCCAGGCTATTCCACTTTGAGCCTTCTATTGATAATGTAGAAAAATATCTTGTAGTCGGTATTAGATAAAGAAATAGGCCTCCAGCTGCTGATTAAGGTGTGATCTCTATTAGGTTTTGGAATGAGGATGGTATGGCTTGCTACAAATTCACTTGGTATGTGTCCTGATGAGAGAAAAGAATTAAAATAATATAACTAGAATGGGAACAATAAAATCCCATACCTCGCTGTAAAGTTCATCCCTAGACTGTCAGGTCCTGGGGATTTTCTTGTCTGGCATTCTTTATAGGCTGTGGTGACTTCAGATGATGTAATGGGTCTGTCAAGCCCATCTTGGATATGAATAGGAAAGCCATTAATGTTCCAAGAATTATCATTTCCAACAGTACTATTGTCTTTAAACAGATTTCTGTAGTATTTTTGAAAGGAGTCAAAGATGTCTTGAGTGGTGGACATCTCTTCACCATCAACACAGATTTGGGTGATAGTCCTTTCTTTGCAGAATTTAGTGAATTCTCTATTGAAGAATGCAGCTGAAGGGCTAACTGCTAAGTGCTGATGTATTCTTATCCTAAAATTTCTCTCTTCTACTCGTTTCTGCCGTTTCGCTTCTATCTTTATGTTAATGTTTCTAATGTTGTTGCTACATTCTATACCATTGCATTGGTTTGTTACGAACCAGCTTTATACAGGTCTTTCAACTTTTTTCTTTTGAGGAAAGCCTGTTCCTTTCCCCATTGCATCATATTCTGTTTACTGCTTGTTTGAATTTTAACTACATATCCCAGGTAACATTATTCCAATTTGAACAGAGGGTCTGGAATTTCGTTGAAAAGATCAATGGAAAATCTGGTGAAAGTCTGCTTGGTCCAGAACTGATCTCTCCTTAAGTTCCATTCAGTGAACTTAAGCAGAACTGGATTATGATCTGAAATGTTGATGTCAAGATGTTTTATCTGAATTATCCTATTTATAAGAGAAGAAGAGATTTAATTCTATCAAGACATTATTATATCAAGATATATCAAGACATGTACAAGAACCAATACCTTGATTCTTGTACATGTAAACGGAGATTAGGACTGTAAACCCTCCATATTCTACTAGTTGAGCATTGTCTCAATAATGCTCAACTATTTTTTAAGAGATATTTTTAACTGTGCATATCCCACTGTATAAATATGGTTCCAATTCTTGGAAGAATTTTCATCTGACTCTTCTATTGGATGGAGCATAAACATTTATAAACCTTATTACACATCCACAGTATTTCCAGTCTATTGTTAAGATTCTCCTTTCTGCATCCCTTTGGATATTACAGAATGACCCAAGGAGGGGAGCAAGAATAAGAACTTCTACTCCAGCCCTGTTAAATCTTCCAAAGCTCCAATAAGAAAGAAGTGGATATCTATCTGTTAAAGTTTTATATCTTTATATCTGCAGAAGTATGTTTCTTAGAGAAACAAAAACTTGATATTATGGCATAGCATAAGTTTCCATATAGTTTCTTGTTTAATTTGCCTGTAGAATCCTCATATATTTAATGAGGCAATGCAGAAAGGAGATACTATGATTACTGAAGTGTCACTGGTAAGTCTTTAACTTCTAAATTTTGGGCGAACCCGATGAGATCTTCAATCTGTGAAGGAGCAGTTGTGTAGCCTTCTTGTAAACTCATTTCCAGTTTTTTTTCCATTTGCTTTTCATTATTTCAGTTTCATGCTTATCGTTCTTGATTTGGAAGCTAGTTATTTTCTTTTCATGTAGATGATAATCGTACTGAGAAAACTTTGAATCAGTGAGCTTCATTATATTTTCTTTAATTGTGTCTCTCACTTTTCCTTTATTAGCATGAGATGGTTCTTCATAGTCCATAAACTCTTCTGAGCCTGAAGAGTTTTCATTTGATGATCCACAGCCTTCTCCATCTTTAAATTTTTTATTACTTCTTTTTCTTTTAGATGTAGTTTTTTTTTCAAATTTTTTTTATTAATTCATCTTTCCTTTTTGATAAGCTTGTCTGCATATTAAGTTCTTTCAGTTGTATTACTTGCTTTTCTGTTTCTTTTCCAGTTTCTCCTTGTAGTACAGTTTCATGTTTTTGCATTTCGTCTTGTATGTGTTCATTTGGATGATTATTGGTAATTTCAACTAACGTTTTGTTCCATCTATATTTGACTGGAAAAGTGGCTCCTGCAGATCTGGAATTTTAGTGCTAATTTCTAGCCGATTTGGTCGTGCACTTTTTTTGATTTTACCAAGTGTAGTTTGTTTAAAAGTGGTGTCTTTACTAGACTGAATTGGAAGATTCAGGAACTCTTTGTTATGCCTCTCTGATATATACGGTGTTCTAATTGGTATGTTTAAAAGTGGTGTCTTTACTAGACTGAATTGGAAGATCCAGGAACTCTTTGTTATGCTTCTCTGATATATACGGTGTTTGAATCTTCTGAACGTGGTGCTCAGAACATTTGCATTTCTGACAGGGCTGGAGACACTGATTAGCGATATGTCCAATCTCCATGCAGTTGAAACAGTTAGATTTGGGGCAGGTACCACCCAAATGATCATATGAACCGCAACACAGGCACTGCCTTTATTCTTCAGGATACTTTACCATAACTCAGGGTGTATCAATTTTGACAAAATTTGGTACGGGTGTCTTCATATCATTGTGAAGATGACATCACCAGAAAACCAGTTTGGATCTTCACCTGATAAACCTCTTCATATGTTACTAATCTTACCCCATTTTGAGAATGTCTGTCTAGGAATTTCATTACGTTTCTCTATATATTCCATTGGAAATCTGTTTTTACCTGGCTCCTGACCATTACAGGAATAACTGTGCTGCCTTCAGAAGTAAAACCCTGTAATAGTTTGTGCCTTGTTTCCATATCTTTAAATATAATCAAATATTTCCCTCTGACATACCAGTTGAAAGAATAAATGTTATTAGCACCAACTATCTCTTTTAAAACCTTAATTACCCATCTTGCTTCTTTACATCATGGAATTTCAATTCCTAGAGTTCGCACCTTGGAGGAATTGGTACCATTATCTCAGGTGGGGAAAAAAGACTAAAACCTCTGTGTTTGATTGTAAGAGAGAGGAAGAAAAAAAAACTTTCAGTAGTAAGACTGAGAACTAAATAATCCTGTGATATAAAAATAATTCTACACCACCTGGAAATGCTCTATTTGAGCCGCTATAAAATGGCAGCCGTGATACCACTAAAAGTAATCCTGTAATGCAGATATTAACTGCACTACCAGTAATCTTAATATTTACTTAAAAAAAAAACAAACAGTTCTAGTGGGGATGAAACCACTACTAGCACCAGTAAAAATAAAATCAAAGTGAAAAACAAATGGAAAACAAACAAGAGAAAACCAAAGTGCTTATCTTGCCAAAAACCGAGATGTCATCAGTGGGAGCCATACCCAGAAGTGATACATAGGTTAAAGTAATGCAGAAGTCATATCTCCATATACAAATACTCAATAGGTGTCTCACCTCATTATTAAGATATCCTAGATCAGGGATTCTAAACCTATGGTACGCGTACCACTGGTGGTACGTGAGCCACTGCCTTACTGGTACATCTAATATCTTGAATTAAATATAGTGGTATGCCAGTGGAAAAGGTTGAGAACCCCTGTCCTAGATTATAGATAGATTTTGAAAGTTTTTTTCACTTGATTATTCTATAAATGAAAGATACCAAGAAATTATATTTGGTTTCATCCTTTATCCAAGTGTAATAACTTCATGACTGGGCTGCTGCATTACTTCAATCTTGTTATCACTGCTGGGTCTGGCTCCCACTGATGAGACCTCAATAAAGATTGAAACTGGTCTGGGTAGTGGTCCTTCCCATAATGCATAGCATTATACATTTTCATAATGATGTGTACATTGCATTATGGGATACTATGGCAATTGATGTGAAGTCGTTAGCTTCTACATACAAGTGGCCCAGTCGTGAAGTTACTTCACGCACAAACTTTGTTTGCTTACACTTAGATAACGGATGAAACCAAGAATATAATTTCTTGGCATCTTTAATTTATAGTATAACCAAGTGAAAAGCTTTCAGTGTCTAAGAGCCAACAAATTTTTATAAAGGTTTTTCACCTGAAGTGAGTTAGCTGGACTCATGTGCAGGTTGCACTGTTTATCCCCTTGCAAAATCAGCTTTTTCATACTATGAAACTTGCAATCTGGCCATAAGAACACATGCAATTTACAGACAGTATACTGGCAGTACAAAGCAACTAATTGCTTTGTACTGCCAGTAGCTTTGTACTAAGTAGTTTAAGTTGCTTTGGCTGTAATTCCAGACAATTCCAACAAACATAATTTGCGAATTAGCCCCTTTGGTCAGTATACATTAATATTTCCAAGTTTATAAGCTTTTATAATTGTTGCATGCAAATTGTCTTGTATTGTACTTAACATTGAAGAGAGGACATGAGAATTTGTCTCATACTTCCTTTCATACTGGGGTGGGAGGAGCATCCCATAGTTTCTGGCATGCATCAAAGCCAAAACTGTGTAGAGAGGGACAAACAGGAATATGTTTATTTCAGGATATATTAAAAACCAATAATTGAAGGAATCCTATATTTGGTTGATATATTTAAATTACTAAAAGATATAAATATATGAATGAACCAACATTTACGAGGCATGAGCAGTATGCAAATGTTGTAGGCAGGCTTAGGTGTTGGACATTTTTACAGTATTACAAGACAGAAACACTAAATTATAAAAATATGTTTATTGACTGACTAGCTTATATTTTGCTAGATTTCAAACCAGCATCCTCAGACCCAAACTACTTATTCTACTCCACATGCAACAATGAGTAATTGAATCCATCAGAATGTAAGCTAATTTAGTTTTTTGTGTTATAATACTGTAATGTGTATATATATATATATATATATGAAAGAATGACTGGCTTATATAAAGGAGGGAAAGAATAAATGTGAATAGAAATACTTTTATTAAAGACAAATGTATTACTGATAATTTATAGTTATGGTGTTTTATGTGTATCCGTTAAGTTACTATGGGAAAGAATGAATTGCATATTATCCTATAATCTCTAGACATGCATGTTTGCATTAATGCGGGCATAATTTTAAAAAAAAAGTGTTATGATGAGAGAAAAATAGATTTGTTTGCGAAATATAAATAATTAATCAATAATATACATTTCTTGCTTAGTAAATAACTATTGGTTTGGGGGGGGGGGGGGGGGACATATCCATTGAAATAATAGCATTGAACAGATATAACATCTAAATGTAGCACGAATTACCTATGCAGTGATGGAATGCTAATCAAGAAATCGTCCTGTACGATTCGTTCTGCTTGTTATATGTATTTCATAGTGAAAATAACATTCGATGTTTTGACCTCTATATTGAGGTCATCATCAGGAAAACATGGATATGTGCAGGATACAAGCTACATGACACTACACTATGCAAAAGTAAAATGAATCTAAATGTTGGTTAATCATTTACCCTAGCTTGACCTCTGGTGGGAGGAAAAAAACCTACATTAAACAATTTCTAAAGTTCTTTCGTATTAAGATTTTCTTTTGTTTGGGGTTGTTCTGGATGCTATATGGGTTGGGTCCTCCAAATTCTTGGCATAATTAATCCACGATTCTTGTTCAGATTTAGATGATGTTTCAGCATTTCACAGGCTTCTTTGAATTTTCTTTCAAACCTGGTTTTGGTGCGGTGTAGGGACTTGGTGCCTTTCCAGTCAGTTCTGTGACATGTTTGTAGTTCATGGTCTGACATGCCTGTATTACCATAGTGGAGGTATTTAATGTGGCATTTGTGTTCATCTTTTCTAATTGAGATGGTGCATCCTGTTTCCCCTATGTAAGGTAGACCCTGGGTGGACAAGACATGGAAGAGGATCTTTGGAAGAGCTAAGTAAATTTTCTTAATTTTGCTGTGGGTTCGAAGGGTGTCTTAATATTGTACTTAAGTAGTATTCTATCTATTTTTTCCAAAATGCCCCTAATATATGGCATTCTTGTAATCTTTTTTGCTTTTAATGGCATTTTTATGGAGGATGTTGTGAACTTTTTTTTGTTGTTGTTTTATTGTAGCCATTTTTTACAAAGGTTTGGTTAATAATTTCAAATTCCTGGTTCAAATTGTTTATTGGAGCAAATTGTTAGGGCTTTGTGTTTGAAGGTGTATCCTCATCATCAGGAAAACATATGTATGTTATCCTGATGAATACAGAGGTCGAAACATTGAATGTTACTTTCTTAATGATAAGTAAAGTGTTATTCTAGCATGTGTGTTGTGTCTCCATAAATTCTTCACTATGAATGCTGACCGCCGTGTAACCTTAAAAGAAAGAATTGTTATGTGTATTTATTTCTATTTTTTTTTTTAAATTTAAATTACACTTGATTGTTTTCTAAGAATTTTCTTTTATTTGATAGTGATCGTTATGAACAGTGTACACTTTTTTTTACATAGTATAAATCCCAGATATGCTGATATTTTGTTGAAACATCATTGGCCTTTTCTTGTAAAATATAGAAGATTCATTTTATTTGCAGAAATAAACACATTTTTACTTATTATATTTGCTCTTTCCATGAATGTAATCGAAATTTCCCTATATAGAGAAAAATTCCTCTCATCCACAGACAGCATCATAGTGATGTATGCAAACAAAACAAAGTAGAAGATTTATTATACAGTGGTATCTCACTAATCCGAACTAATGAAAACCGTGCTCGTTCAGATTAGCGAAAAGTTCGAGTTCTTCATCGTCATCATCGTCTTGTAATTCATTCTGTAGCGTCATATTTATAATTTCATCATCTGATTTGATTTCGAATTCCCTTTTGCTTCTACCTGTAATCCATTCCGCAACATCTGTTTGTGAAATTTCAACATCTGGATTTATATTTTTAATCAAATTATGCACGTTTTGAATTTCCTCTTTTTGTGTATATTTTTGATTCATGCCAACAATTTAGTACATACTGTACAGTATAAAAAAAGCAAACGTAAATACACAATAAATCAAAATAGTCCTCCAGTATAACCGTACAATCGACAGTATGAAAAAAATACTGTACTGTAATAATAATAATAAAATAAATAATAATAGTTAAAATAATAATTATTAAATAAAAATAATAGTACATAAAATAGTAATACATAATAAATAAAACTTTTTTCTTTCAAACCGCAGTTCGGATTACTGGAGGGTTCGGACTAAAGAGGTTCGGATTAGCGAGATACCACTGTATCACTGAATACAGTACAGAGACAGAGTAAGTAATGTAATTAGAGGCAACAGGAATGAATGAACTTGTACAGTGAAAAACACCTACCACGGACCCTAGACTATGTAGATGCAAGCAAAATTGTAAGAGAAGTTTTATTGTAGCACCAAATACGGTGTCCTAATACCTTATTTCAATTTTTTATTTGCAGAAAATATGTGGTCACACCTGTTTATTATGAAATCATTGGGTGCATAAACCAACTGATTTATGTAAAGCAAATAAGCATTCATATATTATATAACTTGAAATCAGATTGCACTTTTGGAATCTGACAAGTTTGACCTTGCTTCTCACTCTATTGACAGTAGGCACAAAGCTTTTTGGAATCAGACGAAACTCTTCAATTCAGAAAGTTCAAATTCGATCATCTTTTTCCTTGAAACATGTGTAAGGCTAAGAAATCGTCCGAACTTCAACTGATCAGACTATATGCCGGTATCCAAGTTTTGCCAAGTGATCGTTATTAATTGTTCATGAGTTTTTTGGGTTTTTTAATCTACGCACCTTAAATTGTTCCTTTGACCTCTAATAGCATAATATCATATACTTCACCTGCGACTGAGACATGAGCTGACATACGCATGAGTTATTCATCTTTTGAACGTAACTAATGGTCTATCTCCCTGACGATGTCCACATAATATTGGATAAAATATATTGAAGTTTTTAAATAAATTCTATATAATTTTTGATTATATAGAATATAGATAATTACTTTCAAAATATTGAAACTTGATATATCAGGTGTTGAAACATTGTAAATATGTATCAACACCTGATATGTCAAGAAAGTTTCCACTTAATTCATATCATGCACAAGACATAGTCCTGCTTGCTTAAAGATGTTGACTTTTACATAAGTTGCAAATCAGCAGTTTGCATTGGTGGATGTACAAGAAAATGGTTTGATATTAAATAAGACATAAAGTAGGACCATTCACAAACTCTTCTGTTATTCATGTTTAATATCAATTTAACATTATCTATATGGTTGATATTAAGAAAAACGGTATCAAATACAGTAGCACAGCTAATTGGTGTGCTAAGATAATAAATTAAAAATTGTACTAACAGCTGAAATAGTAATGAATAGTAGTTGAATAGTTCTATATATGTGGAATAAGAGCAACCAAAAACACCAAGTATTAATCAAGATCTGAAACTTATTTTAACATATAGATCTAACAGTTATGTTAGAAAGAAAAGTTGAACAACAGCTGGAGACTACAGATATAGATTTTTGTGTAAAATTAGGGGAATAAACAGATGACATCAGTATCCTTTCTTTTAGTGTTGCACGGTGATCAGCATTCATTTTGGAAATTATGGACTTGACAACCATGTTATAAATAACTATTTTTAATTTCCCAACATTTCGACCTTCATATCAAGGTCATCATCTGGAGTAGTATATACAAATATACAAGGACAAGCTGAGTTACATTTCGCACATTAAGCTAAAGAAACAATGATTTGATCACCGGTTATTCTACTGGCATGACCTCTAGTGGGGAAAAAAAGATGACATCAGTGGCAGAGCCATATTAAAAACTGCTATATTAGTAAAAAAAACTTGATATTGTTAATATTCAAAGTGACATAAGCAGAAGTACTCTAAGATATGGTCATTTAAAAAAGATTGGGAGATGAAAGATTAGTGAAACAGTGTTTGAAACAAAAATAACATGGAAAAACTCAACCAACACTCTGCATTTATTCATAACTAGCTCTAAATATAACGTCCTTCCTTCAATCATTCAGAACCTCATGTACTCTAGCATTACAATGATACCAAGTGGGAGGACTTACATTACTTTTATATTTAATAGTAGTCTGACCATGGAAAGGTCAGACTACTGTTTGACCTTGGAAATATATTGACCATTGACCTTGGAAACATATTGACCATTCCAATATGGATTATTTCTGTAAGAAATAATCCATATTGGAATGGAAGCTTTCATTCCTCGCACTGTTCAAAATTCCCACCCTATATCCAAACCATAGTTCTCCAAGAAGTGTGACAGGGTGGTCCAAGAAAAACAACTAGCCTATCACAGGTGGTTTGAAACCAAAACACCAGCTTCCTTCACAGAATACAGTTGACTACAGCACTTGTAAAACCTCCTTAAAAGGATTAAGTCTTAATTTCATCAAAGATAAATGTAGAAAACTTGCCGCTTGTGCCACTGGTAGTCATGCTTTCTGGTCCCACACCAAATTTGTTGGGAGCAACTTTTGTCCATCTGTGCTATCTTCTCTTTCTCACTCTAATAGTAGCATTGTATCATCACCTAAAGACAAGGCTGATGTTCTGGCTTCATTCTTCTTTTCCAACTCCTCCAGAGATGATCATGACAAATTACCTCCTTCTTTCCCAAGAACGTGGATCTCATGCCTCTTGTGACCTTCTGCCAGAAAGACATCAGAAGAATCTTGAAAACCTTAGATTCTACAAGGGTAACCAGTCCTGATGGAACTCTACTTATTATTTACAAAAGATGTGCTCCTGAACTAACACCCATTCTTTATCATCTATATACTAAATTATATTCAGTTAGCATCTCTTTACAGCATTGAAGCAGACTCACATACAGCCAGTTCCAAAAAAAAAAAAAAAATAGTGATAAATGCCATCAAGCTATTGACATATTGATCTCACCCTATTTTGTCCTTATTTAAGTAAAGCGTGGTATCAATAGTCAACTTCTTTGGCACTTGAGAACTGCCATCTAATTAGCGACCACCAGTGTTGATTTCACCACTCTAGATCCACAGGAGATCTCCTGGCCTGCATCATGCACCTCTGGACTCATTCCATGGAAAGGGTTGAAGAAGTCCGTACCATTGACATCTCCAAGGCTTTTGATGTAGTCTGGCATTGAGGGCTCCTCAACAAATGACCATCATATGGACTGCCTTCATCCTTTTGTTGGATTGCCTGTATGTTCAAATTTGTATTCTTTATAACACATTTAAAATTTCACTGAATAATTTTTAGCAAATAAAACATTAATATGTAGCTTATGTTGATATTTTAAGGGCAGCTCCACTCCATTTTATAAGGCTAATTAGTTATACTTCACTAATTTTTAGTAGACATGAAATATTTTCAGATTTTTTTTTAATATTCATTAGGATAAGTTAATAATTTGGTTTGATATTATATTAAAGTTTATATTATATTACAGAGAGCGACAGCATCGTTTATGGCTAGTTCGAGAGCAACAAGCTCAGGCAGAATTTAACAGGAAGAGAGAACTAGAATTACTGGAAGCCACAAGGAAAGAAGAGGAAAGGGTAATACTAAAAGAAGTTTACCCATATTTCTCTTTCCTTCCAGATTTTTTTGTATATAGCAGTTTTTTTATATGATATATTAACTACATGAACCAAAAGAAGTATATATTCATTTTATTTTATTTCTTTATTTTATATGATTCTTATTTATAAAGGGATTTGGAACTTGAAGTACATTAGTACCATGGGTGGGACAAGAATTTTTGTTTCTTATTTTTTCAGTGTAGAGTTCCACGTTTGGTCTATAGACCAAACATGGGGCTTGTTTTCAAGTGACTTCAGGCCTCCACTAAATGAGGGTGGCTTCACACTAGATGATGAAATCATCTCACGTAATGCAATCTGAAACATTCTTCATGCACATGTCAGGTTTCAAATCCGCAAGTTATTCCATTGACCACATTGACTGAGTGGTTAATGTACCCACTAGTACCATATGCACTTAAGTACATGTATCCCTTGCTTAACGCGCCGAAATTAATTGCGGCAATCCCTTGATATACGCGGCAAGAGTTTTGATTAATACTCCTTTAACCCTGCAGAGCTCGCATCTGATCTGACAGATGCATGTGAAATGTTTAATATCAATATTCTTACACGATTCAGTGCATAGCTTGGAGGTAATGAGTAGCTGTGCATTCATATGTTATGAGTGATATTCCGCATGTTTTTTGGCTGTCAGTTTGGTTTAACACATGTTATGTAAAGGTTTGTGATATTTGACAGTAAATTGTATCTGAGAGATACTGCGACCTCCGATGTCAGTATAGTGTGGTTAGTTGTCTTTTTTTTTTAATTCTGTGTTCAATAATTTCTAGATTGTAACTGAAAATAAATAAACCATCATGTATTATTACTGAAATAGATAGCCAAAGGCTTATATATCATACATGTCCTCTAAGAAATGTGCTTTACATTATGGAATATACTCAGGAAAGTGATCTGAAGCTGACTCCACCTTTACTACAAGTTGCCCATAAGGTTGCTTATGCTTGCTTCCGCCGCAATGTTTATAGTTTCTGTATATTCGGCACGAAACTCTTGTAGTTTCTATATACGGCTATGAAATAATGTTGGATTCAATATCCACTTAATTTGTACCATCATGTATTATATTTGCAGTTTTTTTCTTTATGTTTTATTGCCTGATTACCGAGGTCTGGAGAGTCGTTTTGCTTGTTATCGTAGAATTTATGGCAATAAGAAAAAAACTAAAACTGTTCAAACGACTCTTGATAACTTCTTTTGATAAAAAAAAATTGCAGTAAATAATGTAGGTACAAGTATTTATTAAACATTTACTTTGCATTCATTTTTTATCTTTCCTAAAAGAGTACCATATAAAAGGAATTATTAATACAGTAATCGATCATGGATGAATTGTAATTTTTACCATTGATTATTAGATTTGATTAACGCAATTTTGATATACGTGGTAACATCGAGGGATTAATTAACCACGTTAATCGAGGGATACCTGTATATGTGTAACCATATATACACATGCGGTATATATATATATTTATGGCAACTTTGAATGTTTCAGTTTGCCATATGTGCATTTGGGGGCTTTTTACACTTCCAGTAACACAGGAAATTGGTCTTCTGCTATTCTTTTATTTCTTGAGTTAGTGAGTGACCTGTGATGCCTTGTGGTTTTTTTGTAGCAGAGTAATGCTACAAAAGCTTTCGGTTGGACTATATGCAAAGTCCAACCAAAATATATTTGTTACAGGAGGCGGTGTATAACAACAGAGGAGTATGAAAATGCATGCACGAGTGGGAGTAAATGGAACTGGAAGGAATATAAATAAACCGTATTATGCTGATGATGCTGTGTTGATTGCTGAGAACGTGAGGATGATTTGAATAAAATTAATAGATCGAATAAATACACATAGTAAAAAATATGGCTTCACATTAAATTCAAAAAAAAAAAAAAAATTGTGATAGTAAGCAGAGAAAAATATACTTCCGAAGTTAAAAGTCAAGTTAGAAAAGTATATACAATTCTAATAATACACTTATTTAGAACATTTATAATTAAATGTTCTTTAATAAGTAGAAAATGCAAAAGAGAGATTAGAAATGGCAAAATCAACCTTTAGCAGAATGAAAAAATGCTAACATTTGTAGGGTGGGAGAGACCTGGATTGAGAATGCTTAAATGCTTTACTGTCTACTGCTTTTCTCTGTGTGGCAGAAACTTTTCTCTGTGTGGAAGATATTAGGATTGTTGCTTTCAAAATGTAGATGTACAGAAGAGCATGGATTTCATTACTCCTAAAATTGAAATGATTAAAAACATGCAGAAAAAAAAATCATATTAGGAGACATGAGAGTCTTCAAACCAAAATAAAAAAGGATGGTACAACATGACAGAATTTTATGCTCGCTGGGGCATCGGCCGGTTAACCCCCCCCCCCCCCCCCCCCCCGTTGTTTTCACCAGGGAACCAGGGCAAACAGCCAAAATTTGTTCAGCTACTGGAACAAATCCTAAAACCCATCCAAACTCAACTTCAAGCCATCAAAAGCCTGAAATGTGGAAAGGCAGCAGGAGTAGATGATGTTCGACCAGAAATGCTAAAGTATAGAGGTATAAAAGTCTTGTAGTGGCGGCACTGCATAGTTCAGAAGGCCTGGACAGAGATACGAATTCCAGATGATTGGAGTAGAGCTCTCATAGTACCCATATATAAAAAAGGGAAATAAAACTGAATGTGAGAATTACAGAAGTATTTCTCTACTGAGTGTTACTGATAAGATATATGCAAGTATACTTGAGAAATGGTTGAGAAGAATTGTGTGGAAGAGAAGCTTGGTGAAGAACAAGCTGGATTCAGGCCAAATAGACTCTGTCAGGAACAGATTTTCCCTTTACAAAATCATGGGAATATAACAAAGATCTGTATTTAAGTTTTGTAGATCTGGAAAAGGCAAAGAGATAAGCTATTCGAAATGCTACAGTTATATAGTGTCAGTGGGGCATTATATCAAGCAATACTTGATATAATGTTAGTCTTTATTGAATTGTAAGTCAGCAGTTAGAATTGAAGGAAGTACAGGAAGATGGTTTAATGTTAAATCTGGTGTCAGAGAAGAATGTACAACATCCCCTCTGTTATTCATTATCTATATGGATCACATTATGAAGGAATAGGGTATTAAACCTGATATCAAAATTGGAGAAGTTAATGTCAGCTCCTTGCTTTATGCAGATGATGTTATACGTCTAAATAAATCTGCTACAAGTCTACAAGATTCCCTGACTAAATTGAATAACTGTTGTAATAGATATGGTATGAAGGTCAGCATTACAAAGACAATTAAAACAGGCAGAAACATTGAAAATATAAACTGCATTGTGAATGGAGAACCTATAGAACAAGTAAAACATTTCAGCTACTTAGGCACGATTTTTAGTGAAAATGGTAAATTAAATATGGAAATAGACACAACAGAATCAACAAAACTCATATGGTAGGAAAGCAAGACAGTATTTAAGCCAATTTTAACTTATGAGAAGTAAAACACTTGACCAAAGACTAGAGACCGCAGATATGAGAGTCCTGAGAAAGATTAAGGGGCATAAACAGATGGCATCAATAGCAATATCATATTAAAAATGAGGATATTAGGAAAGAACTTGACATTGTCAGCATCCAGGAATGCTTTAGCAGAGCTAATCTCAGATGGTATTGTCACATAAACAGAATTGGAGAGGAAAGATTAGCAAAACAATTGTTCTCTGCCAGGTTGGTAGGAAAAAGACCCAGAGGAAGACCAAGATATAGGTGGATTGATACAGTAAAAAATGCCTTAGAAGACAGGAATATAAGATCTAATAATGTTGGAGACTTGACAGGTAACAGATTGATTTGGAGAAAAATTGTAGATAGGAAGTTAGTATTTTTATATATAAGATGTATTTTTTCATGATTTTTAGGCACGATTTTTATCATATCCTGTACACCCCTTGAGAGTATATATCAGGAATTTGATGATGATGAAAGTCTTCAAAATGATTTATTATAAGGAAGAATTGAAGTTTTAAAAAAAATTCGACAACATTGAAAAATGTAAAGGACTGGTCGGGCTGAACTATCTAGAAAGGAAAAGAATAAATAGCCAAAAATAGAAATACATGGAGATCCATAATACCCAAATCCTGGATGGAATGACTCTTAAATAGTTAAGGGAAAAGAAACATACAGTATAACTACGTAAGAGTCTCTGTATGCTGTCAATCTGACTGTTATGATATATTTGCACATACAGTAATCCCTCGATTAATGCATTTTCGATAAGTGTGTCATTTTTTTCAATACCCAAATTCGATTAGTGTGACTATATCATCTTAAAAATAAATGCTACGGATTTTTTCTATCTATACATTTTTTATGGTTAACTATTTTAAAAAATCACTCACAAGAATGAAATAATTTAGTTACCGATTTGAAACATTTTATAGAGTTATTTTTAATGGCATACTACACTATTTCCATGTACACTATGTATACTATGTTCTCAATTTTTACTGCCAAAATTTTTGTCGTCTGCTAATTACATAGCAGTTTCCTGATCATATCTCGTACCTCCTTTGCAATTATTTTCCTTACATTTTTTAAAATTTTATTTTAAAGTATTTTTCCAATCTTTCATCATGAGTAAAAGAATTAGTGAGCAAAAAAGTGTGAAAATGATTCGAAAAGTAATCTCATTGGAAGAAAAACTTAAAATAATAAAGAAATAGAACAAGGTGAGTCCAGAGCAAAGATAAGACAAGAACACAAAAATGGGTGAATCAACTATAAGAGCAATTTTAAGCTGCTGAATACAAAGTATTATAATGATTGAATTAGAGAGACTTCTTTGTACACGGATCGAAGTTCTGAACCAAAAACGGATCCTGCTAAGAACTGGCCTTATTAAATCAAAAGCATTAAGTCTCTTTGCAACTTGAAAGAAAGGGCTATCAATGATGGAAAAGAAGAATTCCACATTAGTGCTGGGTGGTTTGAGAAATAGCATACATACTGTTCTAATCACAGGCAAAGCTGCAAGTGCTGATAAGGAGGTGGCTGCAAATTATCCAGAGATTTGAAGAAAATTGTACAAGAAGGGGGCTGTTGTGACTAACAAATATTTAATGTCGGTGAAACTGGCCTTTCTTTGGAAGCCAATGCCTTCCAAGGCTTTTCTGGCTAAATCAGAGAAATATCAGCTTGGTTATAAAGTCGCAAAGTCGAATGAAATTACTGCTAGCAATATGCGATCCATTTGGAAGCACATTCTTCCACATTGTATGAATGATTTTAGAGGCTTCCCAAATGAATCTAAGTTAATTAAATCTCATTCTGAGAAGCTGAGTGATTCCGACCTGCTAAATTTAGATACACAGTGGGAAGATCTTGAAGAATATGAAGAAAATTTAAACACTGACAAGCCCAAAGAGATTTCACAGAAACAAATTTTAAATATTATTTAAATTAAGGGGATATTAAATCCCACATAGTTTTAAAACCGAATAAGAAACTCAAAGATTGGAATCAGAGAGTTTCTTGCCGAATATAGTAAACTATAAAGTATCGGCGACCACTGGCGTGAGCAAATGCAAGTGACCCTAGTACGTAGTGCAATACCGGAAGACTCGTAGCAAAGTCGGTAAATTCTGATCGCTATTCTTAGGTATTTTCCATAATGTAAAAACACATTTCCTAGGAAATGTATGCTGTTATTACATTATGGTAGGGAGGTCACTACCCAGACCGGTTTCAGCCTTTTTTTGAGGCTTCATCAGTGAGTAGCTAGACCTAATACCAAAGTGTATAGCGAAAAGAACTTATATACTCTGCGATACGAGTTTCCAAACAGGTGCAACCATTAAGTTACTTAAGTATGAAGATCTAATAAGCTTCATTTCGGCAATGAAAACATTATTTAAATTAAGGGGATATTAAATCCCACATAGTTTTAAAACTGAATAAGAAACTTGAAGATTGGAATCAGATAGTTTCTTGCTGAATATAGTAAACTATAAAGTATCGGCGACCACTGGTGTGAGCAAATGCAAGTGACCCTAGCACGTAGTGCAATACCGGAAGACTCGTAGCAAAGTCGGTAAATTCTGATCGCTATTCTTAGGTATTTTCCATAATGTAAAAACACATTTTCCTAGGAAATGTATGTCGATACTTTATAGTTTACTATATTTGGCAAGAAACTCTGATTCCAATCTTTGAGTTTCTTATTCGGGTTTAAAACTATAAGGGATTTAATATCCCCTTAATTTAAATAATGTTTTCATTGCCGAAATGAAGCTTATTAGCTCTTCATACTTAAGTAACTTAATGGTTGCGCCTGTTTCGAAACTCGTATCGCAGAGTATATAAGTTCTTTTCACTATACACTTTGGTATTAGGTCTAGCTACTCACTGATGAAGCCTCAAAAAAGGCTGAAACCGGTCTGGGTAGTGACCTCCCTACCATAATGTAATAAGAGCATACATTTCCTAGGAAATGTGTTTTTACATTATGGAAAATACCTAAGAATAGCGATCAGAATTTACCGACTTTGCTACGAGTCTTCCGGTATTGCACTACATGCTAGGGTCACTTGCATTTGCTCACGCCAGTGGTCGCCGATACTTTATAGTTTACTATATTCGGCAAGAAACTCTCTGATTCCAATCTTTGAGTTTCTTATTTGGTTTTAAAACTATGTGGGATTTAATATCCCCTTAATTTAAATAATGTTTTCATTGCCGAAATGAAGCTTATTAGCTCTTCATACTTAAGTAAATTTTAAATATTTTGCAACCGAAACTTTTAAGTAGCAATACTTCGAGACTGGCCCTTGTGAAGTGAGAAGTAGGAAAATTTGCAGAAGAGGCAGTTGTATGAAAAAAAGAAACAGAATGCCCTCCAGAATAATATTTATATTTTGAATATGTTTTATTATCTTTCAGCCTTCATAGTTTTCCTTTAACTAGGCCCTGAGACATACCCTAATTCTTTTATAAAAAAAAATTAAGGGTCAAAAAAGAAATCTGAGGAACGAATTATACATTTTCCCATAGGTTACTATATTCGATTAGTGCATTTTTGATTAATGCGCCTGTTTTAAAGAACGCATTAATCGAGGGATTGCTGTACTTAATATTTAGTACACTTTACAATGAAAAAATGCTTTGCCACAAATAATTTTCTGTTGCTTTTTTTATGTTTATAATTAATTTTTGCCTCTAGTGATTTTGTATTTATCCATTGTATATATGCTTCATTCTTGTCTTTGATTATTGTTTCAAAATTCTCATCCCAGTTTCTTATTTCTCTTCTCCTCCTCTTCTATTTAAGTTTTGTTCCAAGACATTTTGTTGCTGCATTTTCCAATGTGGTTTTTAAATTATTCCATTCCTTTAATATATCATTATTTTCTTTTATTTGTTTTAGTTTTTCATTTATTAATTGCAGATAGAGGTAATTAATCCTTTAGATTTATCATTAATCCCCAATAATCCTTTAGAGCTGAACTCTAAAGAATTAATGAGGACTTCTCTTTGCATTATTGATATGGTCAGTTTTTAACTCTTGAAGGTATTCTCAGTTTTTCTTGTAACAGATAATGATCTGATTTTATTTTGCACCTCTGAATACCCTGTTGATACTAAGAGGATTAAATTGTAAAAATTACTTTATTTCTTGTGGCATTTTGGAATACTCATTTTTTTTTTTTTAAATCCTCTTAGCAGAGTGAAAAGAATTAAAAACAAAGTTAATCCTGTTGATTTTTCTTAAAATTTTAGTTAGCAATTCGCCAGGGAACCAGGGCACACACCAAAAAGTCAACTACTGGAAGAAATCTGAAAGCACCCCCCCCCCCCCCCCCAACTTAACATCACCAGAGTTAAAGATCGGTACTATCAACATAAGAAGCCTGAATGGCAAAGAAATGGAGCTGGCTGAGGAATTAGATAAGTACCAGATCGACATAATAGGGGTGACTGAAACAAAAAAGACAAAAACTGGTGAGATCTTTCTGAGCAATAAATACAAAATGTTATATTCAGGCAATGACAATCAAGGAAAAGAAGGGATAGCCATAATATTCAACACTGAATACGAGACTAATCTTTTTGAATTGCAGGCGGTCTCAAGTAGAGTGATGTGGGCAAATATCAGAATGGGAAACTGGACAGTGAGACTTATTTGTGCCTATGATCCCACAGAAGGTTCTACTAAGGTAGAGGTGGAGGAATTTTTCGAGGCTCTGGAGAAAGCTACTGACACAATGAAAAAGGAAAAGTTGGTCCTTGTTGAGGATCTAAATAGCAGAGTAGGAAGTGATTGTCACACATACAAAAATATTTTGGGAAAATTTGGAGAAAAGAGCAAAGCTAATAATAATGGCAAATGCCTGTTGGATTTCTGCTCAGGACATGGACTGGTTATTACTAACATCATGTTCCAACATAAAAAAGTGCACAAATTCACATGCAGAGAAGAGGCAAGGGATAAGAAAAGTCCCATTGACTATGTTACTGTTGATAGTGATGTTTTATCTATCAACAATAACATATAGAGAATTTGAAATTGGAAGTGATCACTGTTTAGTCTTGAGCAGGATAAAATTGAATTTCATATTGAAAAGAATAACATGTAAGAAAGTTTTAAAGTGAATAAAAGTTGAGCAGCTCTCAGATGTGAACTGTAGACTAAAATACACAAAGATTATTGAAGAAAAAATGAAAGAGTTTGAAAACAAGAAAACCAAACCTTGGAGATTCAGTGGCAAGCCTTGAAGAAAACCCTGATTGATTCAGCCAGAGAGGCATGTGGTGAGGTTGTCTGCAAGGATAGAAAAATCAGAACTCCATGGTGGACACGGGAAGTTTAAGAGGCAGTGAAGGAAAAGAAGAAAGCATATCGAAAGTTCTTGGCAAATAAGTCAGCTTGTGCTCTTAGAGAATACAGAGACAAATGTAAGAAAGCTAAACACTGTGTAAAACTAGCTAAACAAAACTCATGGGAAGACTTTGGCAAGAACACAGAAAATAAATATCAAGAAGGTAGTAAGATATTCTGGAGGTTGTTGAAGAAGCTTAGAAATGGAGGAAAGAATGCTGTAAAAGGAGTTAGAGTTGATAAAGGTGACATGAAAATGTGAGAAAAAGATATTCTTGAAGTATGGAGTAATTATTTCGAAAAATTGCTAAATGAAACAAGCAGTGATAGCACAGTGGTAAAAGACACTCAACAGGCATACAGTCAGGAATACATATCCATACTTGAAGTAGAAAAAGCCATCAAAGGCTTGAAATGTGGAAAGGCAGCAGGAGTAGATGATATTTGACCAGAAATGCTGAAGTATGGTGGTATTAAAATCTTACAGTGGCTGCACTGCATACCTGGACAGAGGGGCGAATTCCTGATGATTCGAGTAGAGCTCTAATAGTATACATATATAAAAAGGGAAATAGAACTTAATTGAGAATTATAGAGGTATTTCTCTACTGAGTGTTTCTGGTAAGAGATATCAAGTATACTTGAGAAACAGTTGAGAAGAATTGTGGAAGAACAAGCTGGAGTCAGGACAAATAGAGGTTGTGAGGATCAGATCTTCACTTTATGACAAACAGTTGGGAAATCATGGGAATATAACAAAGATATGTATTTAAGTTTTCTAGATCGGGAAAAGGCATATGACAAGGTGCCAAGAGAGAAGCTATTCCAAATGCTACAGTTATAGTCAATGGGACATTATATCCAGCAATACTTAGTCTTTATTTGAGTTGTAAATCAGCAGTTAGAATTGATGGAAGTACAGGAAAATGGTTTAATGTTAAATCTGGTGTGAGACAAGGATGTACATTTTACATTTTCCCCTCTGTTATTCGTTATCTATATGGATCACATTATGAAAGAAAGTGGTATTAAACATAGTATCAGAATTGGAGATGTTAATGTCAGCTCTTTGCTTTATGCGGATGATGTTATACTTCTAAATAAATCCACTACAAGTTTGCAAGATTCCCTGACTAAATTGAATAACTGTTGTAATAGATATGGTATGAAGGTCAGCAATAAAAAGACAAAGACAATGAAAATTGGTAGAATCGTTGTAAATATCAACTGTGTTTTGAATGGAGAACCTGTGGAACAAGTAAAACATTTCAGCTACTTAGGCACGATTTTTAGTGAAAATGATAAATTAAATATAGAAATAGACAACAGAATCAACAAAGCTGGTATGGTGGGAAGTCAACTGAATAAATTCATATGGAATAAGAGAGAAATTAGTCGGAACACTAAATTAGCTGTATACAAGACAGTGTTCAAACCAGTTTTAACTTATGGATCTGAGAGCTGGGTCAAAAGTAAAACACTTGACCAAAGACTAGAGACCGCAGATATGAGAGTCCTGAGAAAGATTATAGGCATGAATAGATGGCATCAATGGCAATATCATATTAAAAACGAGGATATTAAGAAAGAACTTGACATTGTCTGCATCCAGGAATGTTAGCAGAGCTAATCTGAGGTGGTATGGTCACCTAAACAGAATGGGCGAGGAAAGATTAGCAAAACAAGTGTTCTCTGCCAGGTTGGCAGGAAAACGACCCAGAGGAAGACCAAGATATAGGTGGATTGATGCGGTACAAAGTGCCTTAGACGATAGAAATATAAGATCTGATAATGTTGGAGTCTTGACAAGTAACAGACTGATTTGGAGGAAAATTGTAGATAGGAAGTTAGTAATGATATAATTTTTTCATGAAGTACTATCATATCCTGTACACCCCTTTTGGGTACATGGAATTTGGTGATGATAATGATGATGACTTTAAATATAAATAGTTAAAATATATAAATATAAATTTATATAATATAAACTAGTGTCATGTAATATAAATAAAAAATATTTAAAAAATAATATGCCTAAAAATTTTGTATAAATTTATGAAAATTTGCCGCCCTGGGCAAATGCCCAGTTTGCTCAAGCTGTTGCACCAGCTCTGGTTATATTTAAACAACTTGCACATATTCTATAATAAAATTACTGTTGAATTGGACCAGGGGAATTCATAGGTCATGATACTTTTAGGCTTTTGAAAGATTACAGCATGGAAGACTGTTGCATAAATTGGAGAATATGGGTGTAGATAAGAATATGATATTTTAAGGATACTTGCGACGTAAGATTGAATAATATAAGCACATAAACACAGGAAAGATATTTAATTAGCCAAATATTTCTAATAAAATATTATTAAGCAGAGACATGATTGAAATAAAGATATTAATTAATAATATTAAATAACATAAAATTAATATGAATTAATGAGTTATCTAGATTAGACTTTCCGAGAATTTTGAAACAGATATACAGTCATTCCGATTCAGGTTAGGATGATGGAGTAATGCTTCTATGCTTTCTTTGAATAAATGTTCAAATTTATAGCAGGATCTATGTAAGAGGCGAGTTTTTGACCAAAGGATGTTGTGGTTAGTTTCAATCCCGTGCTGAGCCAATCCAGATTTTTCAGGTTTGTTGTGATAAATGGAGGATTGATTTTCTTGGATTCTTTTTTCAAGAGAGCATCCAGTTTGTCCAAAATAGGAGAGATCACAGTTGCTGGGAATTTGATAAACTCCAGGAAGAGACATAGTTGAGCGTTTGTCTTTAGGAGAATGAAAATTGGAAGATAATTTGTTAATAGGCGAATACGTAGCTGTTAACTCTTATTTCTTCAGAATTCTTGAGATAGGTTCTGAAATCCTGGAGATGTATGGAATTGGAACTCAACGTGTTGAATCTTTGTTGTTTAGTGGTGGATTATAAGAATCGAGAAGATGTTGTGTACTCTTTTTGGAAAAGCAACTGAGTTTCATGTGTTGTTGGATAGTAGAAAGTTCTTTCTGTAGAAAATTAGAAGTAGAACAATTAGTTTTGGCTCTTCTGATTAGACATTTTATGATTCCTGTTTTTTGACAAGGATGATGGGCTGATTCTTTAAGAATATACCGACCTGTGAAGGTTGGTTTCCTGTAAACTGTAGTTGTAAGAGTATTTGAAGGTGACCAGATGAGGAGAACGTTTAAAAATGATAACTGGTTGTTTTTTCTCATTTCCATAGTAAACTTTATACGATGATGTAAGGAATTGATACTGTTTAAAAAAGAAAAAGATCTCTCCTATTTTGGACAAACTGGATGCTCTCTTGAAAAAAGAATCCAAGAACATCAATCCTCCATTCATCACAACAAACCTGAAAAATCTGGATTGGCTCAGCACGGGATTGAAACTAACCACAACATCCTTTGGTCAAAAACTCGCCTCTTACATAGATCTCGCTATAAATTTGAACGTTTATTCAAAGAAAGCATAGAAGCATTACTCCATCGTCCTAATCTGAATCGGAATGACTGTATATCTGTATCAAAAATCTCGGAAAGTCTAATCTGGATAACTCATTAATTCATATTAATTTTATATTATTTAATATTATTAATTAATATCTTTATTTCAATCATGTCTCTGCTTAATAATATTCCCTTTAATACTTAGTGATATAACATCATGCCGCTTGTTCTATTTTTAAATGGTCTATTGTTAGTATTCCACCTTGTATTTTTTAAAACTGTTCTTGTAGTGCCACTGAAGATGGTCTGCAATTTTCAGACCGAAATATTTGGCTAATTAAATATCTTTCTTGTGTTTACGTGCTCATATTATTCAGATAAGAATATGGCTGGCTGACTGACATAAAAAAGTATTATATGGAGAATGTGCAACTGCAAGATTTGCAGACATCTGCAGTGGTGTACCAGAAGGATCAGTCCTTGGTCCATTGTTATTCAGTGTACACCTTAATGATATTGGGAAGGATTTGACAGGAGGCATACAGCTATTTATTGATGATGTAAAGATAGGCAAGCTAATCAGAAATGCTTGTGACTTGCAAACTTGCGGAATGATTTGAATAGGCTGGAATTGTGAGAATGGCTGTTAGTTCAGTGTTAGCAAATGTAAATTCATGCACTTTGGTGTGATGAGATGTCTAGTGTCATATTATATTCAGTGGATTTATGCTAGAAAAAAACAGATCAGACTTGTGATCTTGGAGTTTTAATAGATAAGGAGTTGAAGATCAAGGGCCATATAGCAAATATAGCAAATACAGCTCAGGGGATAACTGGAATGCTGAAACAAACTTTGACATGTAAAGATAAAGAAGTCATTTTGTCTCTTTTGTAGACTTTCATAAGACTTCGCTTGGACTATTATGCACAGCTCTAGTCTCCCGGTTTCCATGGTGATTTTGATACAGTGGAGAGAATGCAACCAGAGATCATTAAAAATGATATCAGGATTGTAGCCTCTCTTGATGAGTCCCTGACTACCTGGAAGTCTCTCTTAATAATAATAATTTCCCAGTTTTCACCTTCAAGGGATCCACAAGCTACTATAACAGTGCATGATTAATATTTCGTTACTTATCTCCTATCAACAATTTTTCTCCAAGTTATTATTATTATTATTATTGCACAGACATCTCCATTGACATACCTCTTCATGACACCATTAACAGATAAAGCACTCACAACCAGCTCTGGCAATCATTCCACTCATTCACCACTCTCCAAGAGAAAAATCAAGTCCTCACACCCTTGCTAATCACACTCTTACCTAACTTCCAGGGATGACCTCTTGTGCTGTTCCCTCTAGTCAAATATTTCCTTTGTATTAATCCTATAAAATCCTTTAAGTAATTTAAATATTTCTATCCTATATCCCCTTTTTCACCTATCAGCCAATTTTTGCAACCCACAAACCCTCAATCTATCCTCATGAAGAGTATTCCATATGCCACTTGCCTCTGAATCCTCACCACAACTTCCTCATCTCCAAGAAACCCAGGTGACCATACCCAAACACAGTAATCCAGATGTGGTCATATCAAGGCTTTATAAAGAGGAATGATAACTCCCTTATCTCTGCTTGTTATTGTGTTCTTTAATAATCAAGTAATCCTGTGAACTATCCTGGCTGCATTAGTAGTATGCCTTCTTAATTTCAACACTCTTTGTATTACATCTATCCCCAAATCCCTGGCTTCATCAATTTTCTGAAGTACAGTTCCCAGCTTAGAACCTTTTTATCCCAAAATGCATAAATTTACACTTTTACACATTGAATTGACACCAACTGTGTTTTGCCCATACTGTCAGCCTATTCAAATCATCCTGCAAGCTTTTTACATCACCTTGATTAACTATTATCCTACCCAACTTTGCATCATCAGCAAACAACTGAATATCTCCCTTCAAATTATTTCTTAGATCATTTATATACAAACTAAACAGCAATGGTCCAAGCACAGAGCTCTGTGACATACCTATAGTCAGTGACAGAGTTTGTCTCTCAGCTACCCTTGTATCCAGAGAGTTCCATATGGTATCCTGTCAAATGCCTTTGCAAAATCCAGCAGTATCATCATGTAGCCATTCTCTTTATCCAACTCAGCTGTCTCTCTATAATAAAGCATTAGTAGATTACTATATAATAAAGCATTAGTAGATTACTAAGGCATAACCAACCTTTCACAAAGCCATACTGTCCCTCATAGATTATCGTATTCTTATCCACCCATTCCTGAATTCTCTTTTTGACCAGCTTTTCGAGTAATTAGATACAGAGGAATTATTTTGCCCTCCCTCCACTCTCTTGGTCTAGTTGGTCTATTACTTGCACTCTAATATTATGTTATACATAATGTTTTGGTCTTCTTGGGCACTTCTGATTGAATTAATCAATGTAGATTGTGGTCTTCCTCTGAGTTTTTTCCCTATCATTATAACATCAAATACCTGTTTTGCCTACCTTTCCTCTACTATTCTGTTTAAGAGATCATATCATATTTGATTTGCTTTTCTTACACATTCTTAAATGCTAACATTGTCAAGTTCTTTCGTAATATCTTCATTTTTATCTTCTAATATCTTCATCAAATCTGCCATTGATACCATTCTCATAACTCTATCTGTGATTTCTGCTATGTGATCAAATGCTTTATTTATAACCAGGCTCTCAGATCCATAACTTAAAACCATTTGAATACTATCTTGTATGCTGCTACTGTAGTGTTTTGGCTCATTTCTCTCTTATTCCATATAAATTTATTCAACTGGCTCTCTACCATACCATCTTTGTATATTCTACTGTCTATTTCCATCTTTAATTTGGCATTTTCACTAAAACTATCTAAATTGCTAAAATATTTTGTGTGTTCTTAGGCTCTCTATTGAGAATGCATTTATAGTTTTGTATTCCTGCCTATTTTCATAGTTTTGGTCTTTTTTTGTTGCTGATTTTCATACCGAATTTGTTGCAGGTGTTATTCAGCAACAAAAAAAAAAAAAAAAAAAAAAAACTATGAAAATAGGGGAATATAAAACTCTTAAACCTAATAAGAGAATCTTGATGACTTACACTTGAATGTGTTTAGGAGTATATCATATGTATAGAGTTCAAAGTTTAATATCTCTGATTCTAATATAAGATTTAATGCCACTTTCTTTCATAACATGCACCCTTGATTTCTGCCTGATTTTACATCAGATCATCTTCTTGGATTTCTTTCAAATTATAACTGCTGACTTATAACTTAAATATAGACTGTGTATTGCTCTGTATAAAGTTCCATTTATCCTATATAATTGTAGCATTTTGAAGAGCTTTTTTTTTTATCTAGGCAACTTCTCATATGCCTTTTCCAGATCTACAAAACTTAAGTATAGATCGTTGTTATATTCCCTTGATTTCTCAACTATTTATTGTACAGTGCAAATCTTATCTTGAAAGCCTCTATTTGACTTGATCCCAGCTTCTTCTTTTCCATGTTTTTCTTCTACAATATTTCTTAGCATATTTTTGGTTAAATATCTTTAATAAAGTTTTCAAGCTTTTGATAACTTTTTCTATTTCAAATATGATGTGTACTCCTGTATTGTTGCTGATTTTCATACCAAATTTGTGCACCTATTATTCATTTGGTAAGAGAATCTTGAAGACTTACACTGGATATGTCTAGGAGTACATCATACGTATAGAGTTCAAAGTTTAATATCTCTGATTCTACATCTCTCTTTCCAAAAAATCTGTTGCATTCCTCTTGAATGTTTTCTACTGCTGTTCTGTCACTGCTTGTTTCATTGAACAGTCTTTCAAAGTAATTACTCCTGATATCTGAAATATCTTTATCTTCAGTTTTCATATCAGCTTTATTAATAGATTAATATCTGTTTATTAATTTCACTTGAGATATGAAGGTAACTCTTGCCTTTATTGATATATATATTCTGTTAATATTCTTCAGCGGGTATTCATAAGATAGCTTTTTGTGGTCAGGGCTTGAACATAATCATATTCATATCTCTGAGGTTGATGTTGAAAGTTCTGCACAATACATTTTCATTGTTGACCAAAACATTTATTTTACAAAATATATTTACAACCTTTCAGTATAATCTCTGTTATGCCTTATCACTATTATCATTTGAGTAGTCACATATTGTTCTCAGCACACCTTCTTTGTTGATGCTGATAATCACTTCTCCTACAATCTCATCAGTGGTAAAGTGAAGTGTTTTCCACAGAGTGGACGTTCTTTGAACTTAAGAAACAGATCGAAATCTGGAGGGCTTGCTTACATCAGAACTTAGGTCAAGAAAGTATTTGCCATCAATATTTTTCCATAAGACAGGTAAATCACATGAATTATGTGGCCTTACATTGTTATGCATCATATCAGATCTTTTGCTGCAAATTTTGAACATAAAATATTATTATGATTAGTGTACGAGGCACCTCCACAGAGTCTGAAGACTCATTACAGGAGACCCATACTATCCACACAATATCTATCATATTGTGACACTCATTAACAGACAAAAAGTGCTCACAACTGACTCTGGTAGCTCTTTCCATTCTTTCCCCACTCTCCAAGTCAAAAATCTAGTCCTCACACCCTTATTCAGCTTCACTTCCTGTAGTTTATTTGCTTGTCAGTCACTGTTATAAACCATTATCATCAACTTAACTTATAAATGTTGATGCTAACATTTTTTTGTATGAAGAGAAGTTGGATGTTTCCACTGTGAAGACTGACTTTTTAGTTCTGGTTCAGAATCTTGTATCTATATTTTGTCTGCAATAACAGTTTAGTGAAAAACTGTTTGCCTTCAATCTCATAACTATATAGCAGTTCTTTCCTGCATGCTTTTCTTCTGTCAGCTAGTGTGACACTTGGGAATAGCTTTTCTTATCTTCAAAATTTTCAGTCTGAATTCTGAAAACAGATCTAGTTGAAATATCTGCTTGATTTGTGATTTCATTACATTTTGCACAGACCTCTTGGCAGGCTCTGTAATGAACACCATTGTTGATTGACATTTCTTAAGTTGTGTTTACTGTTTTTCCCCTTCACAGCAGCGAGATGTCCAGTGACATTGTACCGTGATACCTTGCTCCATCTCCACAAACTTTGTGTAAAACACCGTTAATCTCAGTTGAGTTTTCCCACATCCCATTTTCTCTTGCATGTTATGCTCAGTGGCCTGTCATGGCCAAGTAACTCAACTTGTTTGAAATTTAATTAATGTTCTGATAGGACATTTAATCCTATCTGCATGGTGTATTATGGCTGTCAATTAATTGCGTGTTCTGGCTGGTTTGCCTGTTTTATGGGTTGAAAAACAAAAGGGCATCATTGAAACCACTGAGCTGCAGAGACTTGTTTTTCCATGTAAGGTTTGAAATTTGATGTAAGAACATTGGTTTTGTAATATCTGACCTAAATCAGATTCCTCCAGTTTTGAAGTCTTATTTCGTTAAAAAAAAAAAAAAAAAAAAAAAAAGCACACCAGAAATAGAAAATGTACATGTGATGTTTTACTCAGATTATGACTTACAACCAGTGGTGAGCTATGGAAATTTTAACAAAAGGCTCTATAAAAAAAAAAAAGCCCTATTTCACACAAAAACTTTTATTAATACAGCTTGTGTACAAATGCCAATCAAAAAGTATGAGGGGACAATCAACCTGTAAAAGGTGATCATTTTCAACAAATATTTCATGATCTAAACATGAAATATTTGCATGCAATCATCTGTGTTAATTTATCTTACATAAGAAAAATATTTTTTAATATCAAAATATAATAAGAATAAAATCTTTTATAATCGCACATATGCAATAGTCCACATTTTTTATAAACAAAATAAATTTGTTTTGTTTGCGATAGAAGTTTTTATGACAATCTATAAGTAAATATTATCTAAACACAATAATATTGAAATACGTTATATTTTTCTTTTGTTTTTATACTTCAAAGTGATCAAGGGGCATTATTTTATAGTCCTATTTATTTATATATGATTACCAAAAGTGAATTCTTATTTGTAAAATGGTAGTAACAGTAACTATAATATTTTATTTAATAAAATCACTTTTAAGACGATGAGACGATTTTGCATGAAAAAAAAAATAACTCTCTGTCTGGTGCACATTTATCCAAATAAAACTTACTCTTTTACAGGTTAGCATTTACAAACAATTACTTTAAGGAAATACTTATGACAACAGGTGCCACACCTTATGTTCTTCTAAGAGGATCTATAGCCCAGCGATGATTTTCTAGAAAAGATTTGACATAGGAATTCAGATTAAATTCATTCAAGGGTTTCCCATTTATACATATTGTCATTAAATCCAAAATATGTTTTATAGTGAGAGAAAATCTCTTCGTCATTACAATATTATTCATCACACTAAAAGCTCGTTCGGCTTCAGTGCTGCAAACTGCAATTGTTGGCATAATCACTTTGGCTTTTTTCACCATGCTGGGAGTTTCATTTTGTAACTTTACAGTTAAAGCCATTTCCACTAAATCTTTAAAATCATTAATTTTAATTTCATATTTCAAAATAAAATTTAAAGATCTTATTCTCTTTTCTCCTTCTAACCATGGACACATAACTTCTTCCATATTCCATTCATACATTTAAAATGTTTTTCAGTTCTTCATCTTCCAAATCCTCATAATTTTCATTTTTAAGTTTAAAATTGCTTTGCTGCATTAATCTATCCTTTAAAGACATTATAAAAGAGTTTAATAATGTTTCTCGCTGTAGTTTGTGAAATCTGATTTTGCTTTCAATTGCTATTCCTTCAAATTCTTTGATTTTAACATGGTATCAATTTTAGATTCATAAGAACCTACAGAATTTTTTAAATCATTAACTGCCTTAATTGTTTGCATGATTAAGGAGTTAGCCCTTATAATACTTACATTGCGACTTTGTAGAATTTCTGACAGATATGATAATTCCTGTAGGATATCAATCATTAATGTTACATCTTTTAAAAATTCCAAAATGAAAAGTTGGTTTAAAAAGCCGTTATATTTATCGTTCGATGCAAATGCTTGCAAAAAAGCTGGGTAATTTCTCCACACAGCAAGAGCCGTTCGTAAACTGTGAGCTGCCCATCATGGTCCAAACACATGGCCAGTCTGTAAAATTTCGATACCAAGGCTTTTTTGCAATCGTATTTAATTCTCGTTGATTTTTTGGTGATTGATGATAAAAAGCATATAATTTATCCATAAATATTTCAAAATGATTTATTTCTTTAATGTTTTTTATCAGATCGTCTAATGCTAACTAATTGTAAACGATGAGCTATGCAATGCCAAATCAATGTTGGGAAATTTTTTTAGAAGTTTGATTGCAACACCTGATTTGTTTCCTAACATTACACTAACTCCCGTGGAAAGGCTTAGACGTTGGTTATGCATTTTTTACTAAATGATTTAAGAAATTACAACGTCAACTAGGACATATATTAAAATAAATTTTAATATACTTCAATATTTCGGCAACGTCACATTACCATTTTCAAGAAACTTAAGAACATGACACGTGCATGCAGGCACAACAAACAGTAAGTGAGGAAGAAGCAGGAAGCTATTATTTCTCCTAAAGTCCTGATTGTGTTCCCTAGCAGGCAATGTTGGTATTCTTGGATGATTGGGCTGAAGGTCTTCTGATGTAGGTTTCCCAAATTTGAGGCAGTCTCATGCAGCTAAATTTGTTGAGGTTTGGATTGTTTCTTAGGGCTGAAGCTGATTCCATGAACAGCCTTTCATATTTGTATTTATTACGGTGTATTATCGTGGCTTTCTTCCACCATATTCTATGGCAGGTATCCAGTGCATGGTCAGTAAGACCAGAGTGGCTGTATTGGTGAAACCGGATGTAGTCCTTGTGTTCTAAAATTCTGATATTTGCTGTCCTGCCTGTTTGGCCAAAGTAGGACAGCTTACAGCTGCAATAGAGCGGATAAGGGATGCCAATTTTTTATATGGTCTATAACAAGAAGTTGTCATGTTTTTTTAGGATTTTTGTAATTTTTTCCGAAGTGCCTCGGATATAGGGTATGGCGATGGATTTAGAGTAATCCTTGTTGTGAGGGGGGGGGGGGTTGTGGTTTACTGGTTTCAATATTTTTTGTGATTCTACAAACAAATAGAGGGGACAGCCATGAGTTCTCCACTCTCCTCACCCTTGGCCAACTTTTATAGAGACTTTTGAAGAGAAAGCCTTAAACTCAGCCCCACAAAAACCAACCATTTGGCTTCACTATGTTGATGATGTGTTCGCTATTTGGCCACATGACTCCGATGCACTCCTCTCCTTCCTAACACACTTAAACAACCAACACCCCAGAATCAAATTCACCCTGGAAGAAGAAAAAAACAACTGCCTTCCTTTCTTAGACACATTAGTCACCCATCAGCCTGATGGAACCTTGGTTTTCTCGGTCTATAGAAAACCCGCCTATACAGGCAGATACATTCACCAACAATCCCACCACCCCTCCTCGCAACAGTATGGAGTCATTAAGACACTACACAACAGGGCTAAACTTATCTGTTCAAATGACAATACCCTAACCACAACTAAATCACATTCTCAACACTTCCTCAGCCAGTGGCTACCTACCCCCCCAAAAAAAAATCCAAAATATATTGAAACCAGTAACCCCGCCCCTCACAACAAGGATTACTCGAAATCCATCACCATACCCTATATCCGAGACGCCTTGGAAAAAATTACAAAAATCCTAAAAAAACATGACTTAACTTCTCGTTACAGACCATATAAAAAATTGGCATCCCTTATCCGCTCTACTAAAGACCAACCTTGTCCCCTAGACCTACCTGGTGTATACCAGGTCCCTTGTAGCTGTAAGCTGTCCTACTTTGGCCAAACAGGCAGGACAGCAAATATCAGAATTTTAGAACACAAGGACTACTTCCGGTTTCACCAATACAGCCACTCTGGTCTTACTGACCATGCACCGGATACCTGCCATAGAATACGGTGGAAGAAAGCCACGATAATACACCATAATAAATACAAATATGAAAGGCTGTTCATGGAATCAGCTTCAGCCCTAAGAAACAATCCAAACCTCAACAAATTTAGCTGCATGAGACTGCCTCAAATTTGGGAAACCTACATCAGAAGACCTTCAGCCCAATCATCCAAGAATACCAACATTGCCTGCTAGGAAACATAATCAGGACTTTAGGAGAAATAATAGCTTCCTGCTTCTTCCTCACTTACTGTTTGTTGTGCCTGCATGCACGTGTCACGTTCTTAAGTTTCTTGAAAATGGCAACGTGACGTTGCCGAAATATTGAAGTATATTAAAATTTATTTTAATGTATATTCTAGTTGACATTGTAATTTCCTTAAATCATTTAGTAAAAAATTACACTAACTCCATTAGAACAAAATGCAATGTGATGATTTTTTAAATAGCTATCAGAAAATCCATATGAATTTAAAGTAGCAATGTAGCATGTATACATTCTGTGGTGGTATTTTCTGGTTCTACAAGATCTACAAAAATCATATATGGTTCTGTGAGCTCAACTTGTATGTGAATAACTAAAACACTTATTTTCGATAAGCGTTTTAGTTGTCGATTCGTCTGCTGTTATAGAAATTTAGCAATTTTTTTTCTATTATTTTGGAGAATATTTCTAATTTTATTTGTTTAGAAATCTGTTCAACTATTCTAATTCCTGAGAATCTAGAATGCAATGATAATCCTAGATCAATACCATTTTTAATTTGAAGCTCGATTAAATCTGGTAAATCACACATTGGTTGGTTTCTCTTCACCAAACTGTAAACAGAATTAAACATTTTTGAAGTTATAAAAATTTCTTGTTCATTTAGTTTGTCAATTAAATTTGGTAATATAGATTTGCTGCATTCTTCATTTATTTTTATGATTTTATTATGAGCAAATGATTCATTATGTTTGGATAACGTTTTACGCAAAGATGCAGTTCTTGAGTCTGTAGTGTTTCCATATCGTTCTATTTTCATTTCTACCCATTCCTTTGATAGGTAACAACTTTTTTCTCTTTTAACATCTAAGTTTTTATATTTTGAGCAAACATGACATCCTAATTTACCATTTTTAACTTCTAACCACTTATACTACATTTTGAAATACAATGCTTGCTTCTCGTTACAGCAATCAAGTAAATGGTTTTCTTTTTCTCCTCCAACTTGTTGCATATTCATTGAATCAATGTGTGTATTATCTTCATCTTCGACTTCATTTTCAACTGCAGTAGAATCAGCAGAATCACTTTTCATTATTTTTTCTTTCCTAAAAAAAATGTAATAAATTTGACTGTCTTTTCATGTTTCATGGATAAAAATACTTTTACAATTATAAAAATAAAATTTGCTGAATATACAGTTTTTAAATTTTAAACATAACCAATTGTTATACATCAGTGTACTGACGAACACAGAACTGATGTCCAGTGGAACAAGCAGTTGATGACAGTTTTACGAACATTTGATTGGCTACTGGTTTTATACGATTGGCTACCAAAAGGGAGAAGGATAAAGATAGTGCATGTGCTTATTTTATTTTCAAACTTGGGTGCATTCTTATAAAGGAGTTGAAACAATAATTCCCAATAATCTATACACACTGCTGAATAGACTAATTTTTGTTAGGTTACCTAATGAGTTTGTCGCTTAATATATTTCAAAAAATTATGTTGTTTTTTTTTTTTTTTGAAAAAATAAAAAAGTAAACAAGAAGAACAAGAGGCTCACGAATTTGAGAAAAAGTTAACAAAGGGCTCGCGCAAGCCCCTGCTTACAACTAACCTGAAAGTGGAAACTATTACATCATCCCACTGATCATGTATGCATAGTGTGCAAAACTTTTTACACACTATGTACAATATAACAGATCATCTGTTGGCTTAGTTGGGAATCATATTTACAAAAGTTGATTTTTTTTGTCGCCACAGTTGTCTACATTCTGTAGCATGGAGTAATCCCCGGTGTTTAAAACATAGAAGGGGGGAAGGTTCCTCAAAATTCAAGTACGTGTGTACCTAGAAAGGTATTTCCATTATAATTATAATGGAAATACCCTTTTTAACAGAACCGAATTCAAACAGAAATTTTAAAAATAAGCACCATTTGAACCATGTAAAAATAGAATTGATTTTGTTTTCTAAACTGTGTTATTTCGAAATTGTGTAAAAAACGGCCATGTAAAAAGAGAATTAGCTGTACTGTATTGCTAAGCTCTTGTCTTAATAGTATTTGTGCAGGTTCATCTTCTACAGTAGTTGATATATAACTTTTTTTTTTCTTTTTCTTTCTTTTTTTTTTTTTTTCAGAAGTAAATCATAATCAAGCTTTTCTACATGATCTTAAATGCATAATACTTGATGTCGATCTTTTATCTATATGCACATGATCAACCTGATTAAATGTTGTACCATCCGAGGATATCCATCTCCTTTTATGGATGTCTTTATGATGAAAACATGTAGAGGGTATAACCATATTTTTACTTGTAGCAAAATCTTTCGGTTTCTCTCCATTATCATTAGTGTGGACATGTAGACTATGTTTTCCAATTGTACTTTTATAATAGCATTGAAATCTGCAATAATCAATTTTATGTCATTAGATGGTGCTGAATCATACAGCCTCTCCATTTTATAGAAAAAATATGGTTATCCTTTTTTCCATCTCATCCTTTTACACTGTTCATGCATGAGCATTTATAATATATGAATTAAAACATTTTACGCTGATTATTATTGCACATAATCTTTCATTCTCTTCTTCTTCTTCTTCTTAGCCCTTTTTATAAAACCAGTTTTGGTTATATGCTTTTTTTCCCATTTGTTTCCATCTTTCTCTGTTGAAGCCCTGATGCCAACATTCTCCATCAACCATCTCCACTAGGTCACCCTTCCATCTTCTCTCTGGTCTTCTAGCATTTCTCTTCCTTCATACGGATGCCACTGGGTGATCAATTGTCTTTGTCCATCTGTCACTTTCATCCGTGCAGTATGTCCTACACATTTCCATTTTAATTTTAAAATTTCTTCTCCTGGATTCTTTTGTTTCTTTTCTTATATCTTCATTCCTTATTTTGTTTTGCAGTCTGATGTTTAGTGTGACTCTTTTCATTCTACACTCAGTTTTACTCATTCTGCTCAATCTTTAATTCACAGATCTAAAATCTAAAGCATTTTCTTTAATGTCTTTATCTACTATAAATGCTACTCTAAATTTATGATCTCCTGTTCTTTTCCACTTGAAAAAATTGTGAATGTTCCAATCCATCTTATTTCTTGTACTGCCACTAAATTTATATCGATGGATTTCTGATATGAGTGCTTTAGTACTCCTGTCTTATATAATGTTCTTGTATTCTTTGTCCAGATATCATAATCCAATAATAATTTTTTGAGTTGTACCCATTTGGTCTGTCTGTTGTGAAGCTTTTCTTTCCAGATTCCTTAACAAGTAGTAGTTTTCAAGGCAATTTGTTGTCAGCTCATTGCAAAACCCAAACTTCCGGACCACATTTCTATATTTATATCCTCTGGAAATAGGATAGTCCAGCATCTCATACAACAATATTCCTTCAGATTATTCTATTACTTGTTGTCATATCTAATATTTTATTGTCATAAAATCTCCAATATTGTCATATCTAATATTTTGGTCTTCTAGTACACCTGGATCTTGTCTTCCTCTGGATTCTTTACTGCAGTCTTGACATCCAGCACTTGTTTCACTAAACCTTTCCCTTTTTCATTCTGTTTTTTTGCTCTGCTCACACATTCTTGAATACTAACAATGTCAAGTTCTTTCCCTAATATCCTCATGTTTCATATGATTCTTCCATTGATACCATCTGTTCACTCCCCTAATTATCTGTAGTTTCTAGTTTTTGATCAAGTGCATTATTTCTAACCCAGCTCTCATATCCATAACTTAAAAGCAGTTATAATGCTATCTTGTATACTATTAGTTTAGTGTTTTGGGTAATTTCTCTCTTATTCCATATAAATCTGTTCAGTTGGTTGCCCCATCATATACAAGATTTGTGTATTTGTATTCTGTTGTCTATTTCCATACTTAATTTACCAATGAAGAATGCAATTGAAGTTTTTTGTGTTTCTGTCTATGTTCATAAGTTTGATCTTTTTTTGCTGATTTGCATGCCAAATTTGTTACAAACTTGCACTGATTCAGTTTATTAAGAGAATCCTGAAGACTTGCACTGGATGTGTTTAGGAGTACATCTGCATAAAGCAAAGAAGTAAATTTGATATCTCTGATTCTGATATCAGGTGAATACCACTTTCTTTTATAATACAGTCCATATAGGTGATGAATAAGAGTAGCAATAGTGCGCACCCTGTCTTGCTTTAAAAATGAAGAAAGAATATTGTAAAAGGAAACAAACAAAGATTGTCTTTGCCCCTGATTTTATATTCGACCATTTTGCTGTATTACATTCAGTTCTAACTACTGACTTGCAACATAACATAGACCAGCTTTTCTCAAACTTTTCCTATGATGGAACACTTCACAAATTCTGAAATTTCAATAGAACACCTTGGTTAGATTGGAGTATCATCTGTCTCAAATTCAGTGTAAAGCTAAAAGGGAACAAACAAAGATTGTCTTTGCCCCTGATTTTATATTCGACCATTTTGCTGTATTACATTCAGTTCTAACTACTGACTTGCAACATAACATAGACCAGCTTTTCTCAAACTTTTCCTATGATGGAACACTTCACAAATTCTGAAATTTCAACAGAACACCTTGGTTAGATTGGAGTATCATCTGTCTCAAATTCAGTGTAAAGCTAAGCACACACTATCGCTACAGCAGGTTGTATTGCATCGCAAAAATGCAACAGCGCACACTACAAGCGTGCCTGGCCGCATCACATTGACCTTGCTTGTGACCGCACATTTCCTAGAATAGATACCTCCATACTTAACTCACCTCGGAGGTGCCGACAACCGCGGGCAGCTGAGTCAAGGCCAGTTAGCACTGGCTTTAATAGCATAATCCACACACAAAGTGAGGAGCTCCTGATTTTCAAACATGTTTGAACTGTCACAGCATTTAAAACTAATCCAGGCTCGTATTAATTTTGATAATTTTTCCTGGAACACTTATTCACTTTCTGCTGAACACTGGTGTCCCACGGAACATAGTTTGGGAAACGCTGGTATAGACTATATGTTGCTCTATATAATTTTCCATTTACTCCTTATGATTGAATTGTTCTGACAAGTTTTTCTCTGAGCACCTTGTTGTATGATTTTTCTAGATTTACAGAGGTACAGATCCTTGTTATACTCCCATGATTTCATCTATTATTCTCACATTGTTTTTATCCTGCTTTCTTGAAGAGGGGAACTACAAGAACTCTATTCCAGTCCTCTGGAATGCAACCTTCTGACCAGGCCTTCTGAATTATACAATGTATTCATTGCAAAACTTTTATACCTCCATATTTGATTATTTCTGGTTAAATATTATCTACTCCAGCTGCCTATCCACATTTCATGGTTTTGATAGTACTTTTATTAGACACACTTATTCACAAGAATATAATAATTTTATTACTGCAAATAATATTAACTGATCATCATCGCTGCAGCAGATTGTATTGCATCGCTAGAATAGATACCTCCATACTTCACTCGCCTCAGAGGTGTCAACAACCGTGGGCAGCTGAGTCAAGGCCAGTTTGCACTGGCCTTAAGTGATTTGAAATAAAATTTAATTTGATTAGATAATGAAATGATGGAGAATTATATTAATTAAATTAATTAAATTTAAAAACATAATTTTGAATGGGGGGAAGCACTATTGCTTGCAATTTATAAGGATGAGACTCTCCCAAATCTTGGTAATGATTTAAATTGTAAATCATTACAATTTAAATTTGAGCCGTGTAGAAGTACTTTAGCACTCTCTTTAAATAACCATTCAAACCTAAACATTCACTGATCTAAAAGCTTACTATTGAACCATACGATATCCTGGTCATTGTCCACTCCATGCTGAGTGAGGCCAGATTTTTCAGTTTTTAATAGTAATCTTATTATAATCACCCACTAGGTGGCATCTAGCATATGTGGCTCAGTTCTGTAAATTAAGATTAATATTCTTTGTTCTTGCCTCACCTTGTGATTATGCTAATGCATTGATGATGACCAGTTAATTTATGATCAAAATATTTGTAGTAATAAAATTTTTATATTCTTGTGAATACGTGTGGCTAAGAAACATTATTATGCCACAAGTGCCATTAAAAATTCATTTTCTAATACTGTTATGTATGTCACTGCTTGTTTCATTTTGCTCTTTCAATGTCATCTCCAGTCATCTAGAATATCTCCACCTACAGTTTTCATGTCACCTTTATCTTGTTTGTTCCCTTTTACAATACTCTTTCTTCATTTCTAAACTTTTCAATAGACTCCAGAACGTTTTGCCACTATTTTCTATGTTCTTGCCAAAGTCTTTCCATAACTTTTGTTTAGCTAGTTTTACACATTGGATCATTTTCTTTATATTTTTTTAGGACATCTGCTGGCATCCTCACCTATTTTTTTTTTTTTTTGATAAAAATGTAGCACTTTTGATAAATTAATGGTTAGCTGATGTACAGTCCATTCTTTTTCATACTGCTTCAAACTAGTGAGCAGATCTGAAGTAGCAGAAAAATATTAGTGCCACATTTGAATTTAAAATAATCTACAGCTGTCACTACTAGTATGTACCATTAATTAGAAAAATAAAAAACTATACTCTATTTTTTTTTTTAATTTCACCTAAAATACAATTTTAGATTATATTCAAATAAGGTGTAGCATGCACAGTACTACTGTAGGTTTACAACTTTTCATGGGTGAGAGTGACATATAAAATATAAATAAATATAATGGGTAAAAAATTTGCTGGATAATGTGAGGTAAAAGTTATTGTGCATAAAATATGTCTATACCTTAGTAATTCTTTCTTTTAAGGTTACACGGTCAGCATTCATGGTTAAGAATTTAGGGAGATACAACACGCGTGTTAAAATAATTACTTAATATTAGAAAAGTAACATTTGATGTTTCGATCTTTGTATTGAGGTCATCATCAGAAAAATATATATGCATAAGAATCAAGCTACATGCGACTGCACTTTACAAAGGTAAAATGAATCTAAGCTGCTTATAATCTTTTATCCAGCCTAACCTCTAGTGGGAAAAGAAAAAAAAATTAATAATATTAAAAAAATAATAAAAAATTAAATTGAAATTTAAAAAAAATTATATATAAAAATAAATTAAAAACAGAACTGCATTAAACATCTCTAAAGTCCTCTCGTATTAAGATTTCTTTCTGGGCTTGTTCCGGTTATTATAAAGGTTGCAGATGTATATTTCTACATTCTTGGAATGATCGGTCCATCATTTTTGTTTAGGTTTGGATCGTGTTTGTGTGAAATGCTAAAACACAATCCAAACCTGAACAAAAATGACGGACTAATCATTCCAAAAATGTGGAGGACCCATCTGCAACCCTTATAACAACCTGAATAAGCCCAGAAGGAAATCTCAATACGAGACAACTTTAGAGATGTTTAACCTCCCTACTGGCCAATGTGGATGAAATAGTGACTCCAAATTGCACTTTGTATCCAGATTTATCTCGACGTCGTGGCCGGTTAGGGGGGTAATGTAGTTCTGTTTTTAATTTATTTTTATATCTATTTTTTTTTAACTTTATTTTATTTTATTTTTATAATATTATTAATTTTTTTTCTTTTCCCATTAGAGGTCAGGCCTAGATAAAAGATTAATAAGCAGCTTAGATTCATTTTACCTTTGTAAAGTGCAGTAGCATGCAGCTTGGGTGTTATACATATGTATTTTTCTGATGATGACCTCGATACAGAGGTTGAAACGTCAAATATTACTTTCCTAATATTAAGTAAAGTAATTATTTTAACACGTGTTCATCATCATCACAAACCGTGGGCTTGCTGCCTGTTGGTGTTGGTGTCTAATGCCTCCATTATCTTCTTCCACCTTTCTTTGTCCAGTGCACACTGTCGCAGTTTCTGTACATGTGTGTTGTCTTCCTAAATTCTTAACCATTAATACCTTAGTAATGACTGTTAAACATTAAATGATTTGAAAAATTGAAGTATCGATTTACAAGAATATTTTTTTCTTTCATTTTTGCTATTTCAGAAGAAGTTGCAGGATGAACTTGAAGAAAAACAAAAGAAAGAAGATGAAGAAAAGGAAAAAGAAAAATGGAGCAAGAAAAAGAAGGAGGTGAACAATGCAGAACTATATCCATTTCAGATATTACACTCTTGGGTTCTTAAAATAATTTGTTTAATTCTTATATCTAAGTAATTTGCAATCGCTTATTTTTAGAGACATTAAATTATGCAACAAAACAGGCGGCTTTTAGGGATTTCTCTTTTTGTTTTCTGATGAACAGCTAGGGAGACCGCCATGCTTGAAAATTTTAAAAATCAAAATTCTAAATTTAGATGAACACACAGATACCGGAAGTAAATAGAAAATATATTTTCAGGAAACTAGCATCATAAAAAAATATTCCCAAGTATTAAAAATAAGAATACTGTACAAATTATTTGTGTACTGAAATGGTTTTTATTTTGATAATAATTAAGTGCAACAAGTATCACAATATAAATAATTACTGTATTTTTCGCCTTATAAGATGCACCATTGTATTGGACGCAGCACATTTTCATGTCAAATATTGGAACAAAAATATTCTTTGTAGTATAAGATGCATGAATCATCTATCAAATTTTTCAGGTAAATATTAATTTTTTTTATTTTAAATTTTAATACATGTATTATCAATTTATTAGATTAAAAAAATGGATGTATAATAATATATATATATATATTATTATACTATATTTGTTTATAATAATATAAACAAAATAATTTTTATAAATTCATTCATCTTCTTTTCAAATCTTTATTCATCTTCATCAGAAACCGAGTCATTGCTGTCTTGAAATGTCATCGTCTGTACTGGTAGTCAACAGAATTATTAATGCCACACTTTTGAAAAGATTTTATAATAATTTTGAGTTTCACTTCATTCCATGAACTCTTTACCGATTCACATCTGCAAAATTGTAGCCTTCTTTCTCCTACCTGTAGTTGTTTCCTCAAAATTTGGAGATTGCATCCAATTGACCTATTTTTCCCTCACAAATTCTTTAAATGGTTTATTTATTGATACATCTAAAGGTTGAAGCATGGAGGTGAGTTCTATTTTTGTGTTTCATTTTATAAAGTTCATTCTTAACAGCTTCGGTTTTATGGCATATAAACTGATCCCGTACTAACATTCTGACATAAACTGCTGGGACTTGTGGACCATGCCTTTATCCATAACTTCATCCCTTCCTCATCTCCTTTTGGATAAATATGAATGCAAACTTCTTTGGGCATTGTTTTTCTTTTAAAAATTAAAAAAAGGTGACAGTTTTGTTCCATCCAAATAGCACGACAAAACAACAGTACAGTGGGTTTTTTAATGACCAGAAGTTTTAACAATATTTTTTTTTTACCTTTGGAGTCAACAGTCTTGTTTGAGGTCACATCAAAAGTCAGAGGCACTTCATCCATATTTGCTATCTGTAAAAGCTCAAAATTGTCTTGTTTTCTAGCATTTACGATGAATCCGTGAAACTCAATAATTTTATTTTCGAATTCGTCTGGCATGTTTTGTGATATTTTCATTTTTACACACATGCATAAATCATTTCTCTTCATAAATCTGAAGCACCATAATTGCGACCTCTAAAATCACTGATATTTCTTTCTGTTGCCAATAATTTTGCTCATTGAGTAATCATTTTTTGTAGATATGCAGCAACCCAATCCATTATCCAAGTTTTTAATTCATTTTCAATTTCTGGCTATTTTGCTGTTTTCTGCAGAGATTGTACTTCTATTAATTGCTGCTTTTGTTTCCTCCAATTATTGCCATTTTTTTGCTTACGCAATCACACTATGCTTAAACACAATCATATAGCTATGTCTGTGTTTCATAGAATCCTTGGGTTATAAAAAAATGTAAATATGATAATGCATTAATTAATGTAATAATAAATAAATAATGTGATAGTTTTTAAATGCATGACCGTTAATGACTGTGTATCTATTCAACCTGATCACACATTACTGACAAGCAATGATGCTCTGCAACTGCGTATACATAAAAAACACATCAGTAAGATGCATCAGTTTATAAGACACATCCTAATTTTCAGATAAATTTCATCATCATCATCATCATCATCAAATTCCTGAAATGTACCCTCAAGGGGTGTACAGGATATGACAGTACTACATGAAAAAATTACATCATTACTAACTTCCTATCTACAATTTTCCTCCAAATCAGTCTGTTATTTGTCAAGACTCCAACATTATCAGATCTTATATTTCTATCGTCTAAGGCATTTTGTACCATATCAATCCACCTATATCTTGGTCTTCCTCTGGGTCGTTTTCCTGCCAACCTGGCAGAGAACACTTGTTTTGCTAATCTTTCCTCTCCCATTCTATTTAAGTGACCATACCACCTGAGATTAGCTCTGCTAACGCATTCCTGGATGCTGACAATGTCAAGTTCTTTCCTAATATCCTCATTTTTAATATGATATTGCCATTGATGCCATCTGTTCACGCCTATAATCTTTCTCAGGACACTCGTATCTGCAGTCTCTAGTCTTTGGTCAAGTGTTTTACTTCTGACCCAGCTCTCAGATCCATAAGTTAAAACTGGTTTGAACACTGTCTTGTATACAGCTAATTTAGTGTTCTGACTAATTTCTTTCTTATTCCACATGAATTTATTCAATTGACTTCCCACCATACCAGCTTTGCTGATTCTGTTGTCTATTTCTATATTAAATTTACCTTCTTCAGTAAAAATGGTGCCTAAGTAGCTGAAATGTTTCACTTGTTGCACAGGTTCTCCATTCACGACACAGTTGACATTTTCAATGATTCTGCCTATTTTCATTGTCTTTGTCTTTTTATTGCTGACCTTCATACCATATCTATTACAACAGCTATTCAATTTAGTCAGAGAATCTTGCAGACTTGTAGCGGATTTATTTAGACGTATAACATCATCTGCATAAACAAAGAGCTGACATTAACATCTCCGATTTTGATATCAGGTTTAATACCACATTCCTTCATAATGTGATCCATATAGATAATGAATAACAGAGGGAATAATGTACATCCTTGTCTCACACCAGATTTAACATTAAACCATCTTCCTGTACTTCCTTCAATTCTAACTGCTGACTTACAACTCAAATGAAGAGTAAGTATTGCTTGATATAATGCCCCATTGACACCATATAACTGCAGCATATTGAATAGCTTCTCTCTTGGCACCTTGTCACATGCCTTTTCCAAATCGACAAAACTTAAATACAGATCTTTGTTGTATTCCCATGCTTTCTCAACTATTTGTCGTAAAGTGAAGATCTGATCCTGACAGCCTCTATTTGGCCTGAATCCAGCTTATTCTTCACCAAGCTTTTATTCCACAATTCTTCTCAACCGTTTCTCAAGTATACTTGCATAGATCTTGCCAGGAACACTCAGTAGGGGAATACCTCTGTAATTCTCACATTCAGTTTTATTTCCCTTTTTATATATGGGTACTATGAGAGCTCTACTCCAATCATCGGGAATTCGTCTCTCTGTCCAGGCTTTCTGAACTATGCAGTGCAGCCACTGTAAGGCTTTTATACCACCATGCTTCAGCATTTCTGGTCGAATATCATCTACACCTGCTGCCTTTCCACATTTCAAGCCTTTGATGGCTTTTTCTACTTCAAGTATGGATATGTATTCCTGACTGCATGCCTGGTCAGTGTTTTTTTATCACTGTGCTGTCATCACTGCTTGTTTCATTTAGCAGTTTTTCAAAGTAATTACTCCATACTTCAAGGATATCTTTTTCTCCTGTTTTCATGTCACCTTTATCATCTCTAACTGCTTTTACAGCACTCTTTCCTCCATTCCTAAGCTTCTTCAACAACCTCCAGAATATTTTGCCACCTTCTTGATATTTATTTTCTATATTCTTGCCAAAGTCCTCCCATGACTTTTATTTAGCTAGTGTTACACACTGTTTAGTTTTCTTACATTTGTCTCTGAATTCTGTAAGAGTAAAAGCTGACTTATTTGCCAGGAACTTTTGATATGCTTTCTTCTTTTCCTTCACTGCCTCTTTAACTTCCTGTGTCCACCAGGGGGTTCTGATTATTTTATCCTTGCACACAACCTCACCACATGCCTCTCTGGCAGAATTAATCAATGTTTTCTTCAGAGTTTGCCACTGAATTTCCATGGTTTGATTCCTGTTCTCAAACTCTTTCATTTTCTTTTCAATAATCTTTCTGTATTTTAGTCTACAGTTCACATCTGAGAGCTGCTCAACTTTTATTCGCTTTAAAACTTTTACATATTATTCTTTTCAATATGAAATTCAATTTTATCCTGCTCAAGACTAAATAGTGATCACTTCCAATTTCAAATCCTCTGTACACTCTGGTGTCCTGCACCAGGGAGAAAACATCGCTATCATCATCATCATCATCAAATTCCTGCCATGTACCCTCAAGGGGTGTACAGGATATGACAGTACTACATGAAAAAATTACATCATTACTAACTTTCTATCTACAATTTTCCTCCAAATCAGTCTGTTACTTGTCAAGACTCCAACATTATCAGATCTTATATTTCTATCGTCTAAGGCACTTTGTACCGTATCAATCCACCTATATCTTGGTCTTCCTCTGGGTCGTTTTCCTGCCAACCTGGCAGAGAACACTTGTTTTGCTAATCTTTCCTCTCCCATTCTATTTAAGTGACCATACCATCTGAGATTAGCTCTGCTAACGCATTCCTGAATGCTGACAATGTCAAGTTCTTTCCTATTATCCTCATTTTTAATATGATATTGCCATTGATGCCATCTGTTCACGCCTCTAATCTTTCTCAGGACTCTCATATCTGCGGTCTCTAGTCTTTGGTCAAGTGTTTTACTTCTGACCCAGCTCTCAGATCCATAAGTTAAAATTGGTTTGAAAACTGTCTTGTATACAGCTAATTTAGTGTTCCGACTAATTTCTTTCTTATTCCATATGAATTTATTCAATTGACTTCCCACCATACCAGCTTTGCTGATTCTGTTGTCTATTTCTATATTTAGTTTACCATCTTCAGTAAAAATTGTGCCTAAGTAGCTGAAATGTTTTACTTGTTCCACAGGTTCTCCATTCACAACACAGTTGACATTTTCAATGATTCTGCCTATTTTCATTGTCTTTGTCTTTTTATTGCTGACCTTCATACCATATCTATTACAACAGCTATTCAATTTAGTCAGAGAATCTTGCAGACTTGTAGCGGATTTATTTAGAAGTATAACATCATCCGCATAAAGCAAAGAGCTGACATTAACATCTCCAATTTTGATATCAGGTTTAATACCACATTCCTTCATAATGTGATCCATATAGATAATGAATAACAGAGGGGATAATGTACATCCTTGTCTCACACCAGATTTAACATTAAACCATCTTCCTGTACTTCCTTCAATTCTAACTGCTGACTCACAACTCAAATAAAGACTAAGTATTGCTTGATATAATGCCCCATTGACACCATATAACTGCAGCGTATTGAATAGCTTCTCTCTTGGCACCTTGTCATATGCCTTTTCCAAATCGACAAAACTTAAATACAGATCTTTGTTATATTCCCATGCTTTCTCGACTATTTGTCGTAAAGTGAAGATCTGATCCTGACAGCCTCTATTTGGCCTGAATCCAGCTTGTTCTTCACCAAGCTTTTCTTCCACAATTCTTCTCAACCGTTTCTCAAGTATACTTGCATAGATCTTGCCAGGAACACTCAGTAGGGAAATACCTCTGTAATTCTCACATTCAGTTTTATTTCCCTTTTTATATATGGGTATTATGAGAGCTCTACTCCAATCATCAGGAATTCGTCCCTCTGTCCAGGCTTTCTGAACTATGCAGTGCAGCCACTGTAAGACTCTTATACCACCATACTTCAGCATTTCTGGTCGAATATCATCTACTCCTGCTGCCTTTCCACATTTCAAGCCTTTGATGGCTTTTTCTACTTCAAGTATGGATATGTATTCCTGACTGCATGCCTGGTCAGTGTTTTTTTATCACTGTGCTGTCATCACTGCTTGCTTCATTTAGCAGTTTTTCAAAGTAATTACTCCATACTTCAAGGATATCTTTTTCTCCTGTTTTCATTTCACCTTTATCATCTCTAATTCCTTTTACAGCACTCTTTCCTCCATTCCTAAGCTTCTTCAACAACCTCCAGAATATTTTGCCACCTTCTTGATATTTATTTTCTATATTCTTGCCAAAGTCCTCCCATGACTTTTGTTTAGCTAGTTTTACACACTGTTTAGCTTTCTTACATTTGTCTCTGTATTCTGTAAGAGTAAAAGCTGACTTATTTGCCAGGAACTTTTGATATGCTTTCTTCTTTTCCTTCACTGCCTCTTTAACTTCCTGTGTCCACCAGGGAGTTCTGATTTTTTTATCCTTGCACACAATCTCACCACATGCCTCTCTGGCAGAATCAATCAACGTTTCCTTCAGAGTTTGCCACTGAATCTCCAAGGTTTGATTCCTGTTCTCAAACTCTTTCATTTTCTTTTCAATAATATTTCTGTATTTTAATCTACAGTTCACATCTGAGAGCTGCTCAACTTTTATTCGCTTTAAAACTTTCTTACATGTCATTCTTTTCAATATGAAATTCAATTTTATCCTGCTCAAGACTAAATAGTGATCACTTCCAATTTCAAATCCTCTGTACACTCTGGTGTCCTGCACCAGGGAGAAAACATCACTATCAACAATAACATAATCAATGAGACTTTTCTTATTCCTAGCCTCTTCTCTCCATGTGAATTTGTGCACATTTTTATGTTGGAACATGGTGTTAGTAATAACCAGTCCATGTCCTGAGCAGAAATCCAACAGATATTTGCCATTATTATTTGCTTTGCTCTTTTCTCCAAATTTTCCCAAAATATTTTTGTATGTCTCACAATCATTTCCTACTCTACTATTTAGATCCCCAACAAGGACCAACTTTTCCTTTTTCATTGTGTCAGTTGCTTTTTCTAAAGCCTCAAAAAATTCCTCCACTTCTACCTTAGTAGAACCTTCTGTGGGACCATAGGCACAAATAAGTCTCATTGTCCAGTTCCCCATTCTCATATTTGCCCACATTACTCTACTTGAGACAGCCTGCCATTCAAGAAGATTAGCCTCGTATTTTGTGTTGAATACTATGGCTACTCCTTCTTTTCCTTGATTGTCATTGCCTGAATATAACATTTTGTATTTATTGCTCAGAAAGATCTCACCAGTTTTGGTCTTTTTTGTTTCAGTCACCCCTATTATGTCGATCTGGTACTTATCTAATTCCTCAGCTAGCTCCATTTCTTTGCCATTCAGGCTTCTTACGTTGATAGTACCGATCTTTAACTCTGGTGATGTTGAGTTGGGGTTTGTTTTCAGATTTGTTCCAGTAGCTGACTTTTCGCTGTTTGCCCTGGTTCCCTGGCGAAAACAACGGGGGCCTTGTTTAACCGGGCGACGCCCCAGCCGGCATGAAATTTTGTCATGTTGTACCATCATTTTTTATTTTGGTTTAACCAATAAGAATACAATTTGGTCGGCTAAATCCCAAATTGCCAGCCCATCCTCGTTCGTTCAGTATCAAAGTAGATACCCAACAGGGTGCACCACGAGAAGGTGAGGATTGGACATTAGGTCAGAAGCCCTGGTCGGTTCTCCGCATTCCTTTAAAGGCTATGTGGAGGTCTCCTCTCAGTTATACAGCTTTGACCCTTAAGCACCCCTCAGATAAATTTTAGGTACAAAAAAAGCTCATCTTATAAGGCAAAAAATACAGTATGCTTGAATGCAATTTATAAATGGATCGTGTTAGTATATAGTATTCTCTTACAAATAGGTTATCTTTCTAGTTACATTTTCAATTTTAAGAGACTAGCTGTATGCAGTTACTTTTTTTTTTTTTTTTTTATTTCTTTGGCTCGATTACATATGTGTACATATTTTAAATATAATAAATTTAGTTTAATCCTTTATCCAAGTGTGGGCAAACAAAGTTTGCGCCTGAAAGTATCTTCAGGACTGGGGGTAAGGTGGTACAACACCAGGACGACTCCTTGCAAAGGTGGAGCAAGCTACCAACACTCCTGTCTCAGTATCGCTCACAATGCAAAACACATCTCCTTGCGGATATGTCTAATGTTATGCATTAAGGGAAGGGCCACTACCCAGACTAGTTTCGGCCTTTATTGAGGTCTCTTCAGTGGAAGCCAGGCCCAGGTGGAGATACCAGCCAGAAGCATTAGCAGGTCATCTCTTCCTATAGGAGTTGCCAATTGGTGTGCCACCTTTTTAATAAATTACTCTGGATTTAGAGCAAGATGTTGAAAGTTTATTTTTCACTTGGTTAGAATATAATAAATTTAGTTTAATCCTTTATCATAAAGGTCAAAACTAGTCTGGGTAGTGGCCCTTCCCTTAATGCATAACATTAGACATATCCGCAAGGAGATGTGTTTTGCATTATGAGAGATACTGAGACAGGAGTGTTGGTAGCTTGCTCCACCTTTGCAAGGAGTCGTCCTGGTGTTGTACCACCTTATCCCCAGTCCTGAAGATACTTTCAGGCTCAAACTTTGTTTGCCCACACTTGGATAAAGGATTAAACTAAATTTATTATATTCTAACCAAGTGTACATATTTGTTTCTCATTCAACAGTATACAGTTCATCACTAGCATAGTGATAGTTTAATGATAATGAGAGGCTACTACTTTTTTGCTTCATGAAGTTCAGTTGTAGAAAATTTTTTCCATTTAGTCACAATGTAAAATTATACTTCACAAGAAATTATATCCCTGTTTTATCCTTTACCTAATGTAAGCAAAGTTTTGTGATTGAAGTATCCTCGCAGATATGATATTAGTCATGAAGGTACTTCATGCATAAACATTATTGGCTTACTTGGGTAAAGGAAAATAGTATATAATTTCATGTGAAGTAAAATTTTACTTACCAAGTGAAAATAAACTTTCTACAACTATCTCTGATCTAGAGTATTTTAATAATAAAGGGATACACCTTTTTTACTACTTGTATATGAAAATATATGACTTTGCATTGGTTCAACCTTGGTATCTTCCTGGGTCTGGATGGTAACCTTTCTCTTAATGCATAGTAATATATACACCTGAAAAGAAGTGTGCTTTTGAATTATGGAATGTTAAAGCAATTGACATGAAACTAATAGACTCTATACAAGTAGCCTAGTCATGAAGATGCTTCCATCACAAACTTTGTTTGCTTACATTGTGGTGAGGGATTAAACAAGAATATAATTTCATGTCAAGTATAACTTACTTTGAAGTTTAGTCACTTTTTAAGTTTATTATTTATATTGTAATAACAGAATTTGGTGACTTTTGCAGAGTGTTACATATATTTTGCAACATCTACAAATTAAGGCTGGTCATCTACACATGCATTTGGTATTGGTTTATTATATTCACATGCTTCAAGTCTGATGTTAATTCTAGTTGTGATTTTGTTATAATCAGTGTTTGCATTCTGTTAAAAAAAAAAAAAAAAACTTGACTAGCTAAGTATTTTAAGTGCTAAATGTGTAAAATATGCTTAGCTTCTTCTTCTCTCTTCCATCATCATCTATGTGGATGATGATGATGAGGCCGAATGAACTCTTTCAACTTCTGTCTGTCCCGGGAGAGTCCGAACAATTCTGTCCAGTTTGGTGTCACTTGTTGTGATTTGGTTTTTAGGTCCTCTTTTATTTTGTCTATCCATCTAATTCTGGACCGTCCTTTGGATCTTTTACCTTTCATCATTGTATTCAGGGCTTTAGATGGTAGTCTTTCTGTTCCCATTCTGGTCACATGGCCAAACCATTGCAGTCTTCTTTCTTCGATTTTGTCTATTATTCTTATTTCTTGTTTTAGTCGTTTCCTTATGTCTTCGTTTCTTAGTTGATCCAGCAAAGATACTCCAAGTAATCTTCTTAGCCAACCCATTTCAGTAGTTAATAATTTTTTCTCTTCAGCCTTTTTGAGATTCCCTTCCATAAAGGAGTATTGGGAGGACTGTTGTCTCATAGATTCTTACTTTTGTTTCTTGCTTAATGTCTCTTGACTTCCATATTTTATTAAGTCTTCCAAAAGTTTGGGATGCTTGACCATTTCACCATTGTACTCAATTACTCCTCCGAGGTAGGTGAAGTTTTCTACCTGCTCTAGATTCTTACTATCAATTCCAATTTTCAGATTGATGCTTCTTTTTCCTATTTGCATAATTTTTGTTTTGTCTATATTTATGTTTAATCCAGATTTTATACACTCCTCCTTTATTTTATCCAAAATTCACTGTAGATTTTCTTCTGTGCTTGCAAGTAATGCAATGTCGTCTGCAAATTTTAAATTTGTTACATTTTTCCATATATTTTGATTCCGGAGTTGTTGTTGTTGTCTTGTCCTTTGAAGAGTCTTAGATGTTTCTGTGTGCTCCTTGTACTGCTTTGGCTATGTCAATGATTTTGTTTGTATACAGCCGTTGTTCAGGATTAGGATCTATTTCTTGCAAGGCTGCTGTAATTGCTGGACAGGTAAAGATGTGAGTGGGTATCAGTTCAGTATTGGGGCAGTTGTTGCAGTTTCTATATGTTCTTGTATCATCTGTATTGATCTTCATTCCTCTATAATGTCCTGTTCGTAGTCTTGCTATCATGGTGGAGGTCCTTCTGTCAGCACTGATTTCGGAAATTTGATGTTGTATCACTGATTTCAGTGGAATTAGTTTAGCTTTTGCTAGTGCATTAGCATCAGCAAGCGTTATCATGTGAGTTTCTTGATTGAGTTGTCTGGCCTCTTTTGCTAATTTATCTGCTGCTTCATTGTAATCAATGCCTACATTAGCAGGAATCCATTGTAAAATGCAACTTTTACCTAAACACTTTAGTTGATTTAAAAGTTTATGGATGTCTTGTGTGAGCTTGGTATTGCCATTTTTGATTGCCTCCATAGCTGATCTTGAGTCAGTGTAAATTATAATTCCTTCAGATTGTTGAGATGATGACAGTTTTAAGTAGGCTTCTAGTGCTTTATTTATTGCGTAGAGTTCGCTGGTAAAATTGGAAGCGATTCTCCCAGGAAGAGATTCCGGAGTCATCATTGTTTAAGGCCTTATTGGTTTCTTCTTCCAGTGTAAGATTGAACAGGTCTGGTGACAGATTTCATCCCACGTCTTACTCTGCTCTCTGTGTGGAACCAGTTGGTTAAGGTGTCCTCCATTCGTACTGCACTTTCAGATTTCTCGTACAGATTCTTTATTATTCTTATTGTTTTGTTGGGAATTTCAAATTCTTCCATAGTTTTTCATAGTTCTCTTTTATGGATTGAATCAAATACCTGACAAAAGGCTATGAAATTTATGTAGCAACTTTGGTTGTACTTTAGCGTCTTTTCTATTAGCTGTCTTAAGGTGAATAGTTGATCAATTGTGCTTTGTCCTGGTCTGAAACCTGCTTGTTCTTCTCCTGCTAGTTCTATTTATGGCTTAATTTGTTTTTGGAGTACTTTCATAAAAACCTTACTTGGAATACTGAGGAGACTAATGCCTCTGTAATTATTGCATTCTGTTTCATCTCCGTTTTTGTATATATGAGTTATAACTGATTTCGTCCAATCAGTAGGCACTGCTTCATTTTTGTAGATCCTTTCAAATAATGTTTTAATGGTTCCAAAAGTTGTTCCTTTCCTGCTTTTAAGAATTCTGCATGTATTTGATCAATGCCAGGTGCTTTCCTAGTTTTGAGTTTTTCTATGCTGTGTGCTATTATTTCTTTGGTAAAGATATTTGTTTCCTCTTACATTTCAGTGACTGGAATAGTAATATCCTGGGAGCTGTTTTTATTATATAAATCTCTGAAGTATTCTTCCCATTTGGCCATTCTTTTTGTTTTGCTTTCAATTAGTTGTCCCTTTTTGTTTTTGATCGTTATAATTTTTGTTATCTGTGTCTTACTAATTTGGTCTATTTGTTTATATAATCCATGAAGGTTATTTTCTTTTGATCGCTTCTCTGCCATTTTGCATTTTTCTTCTAACCAGTTATTCTTGTCTCTTTTAACTAGTTTTCTCATTTCTCTGGTTAATCTATTATATTCATTTCTGTTATAGTTCTGTTTTAGTTTCATGCTGTTCTTTTGATCGCTTAACCTTTTTACTTCATTCAAGATCCAATCCTTTTTACTTTCTCTTTCTATGTAACCTATTGTATTTTCTGCCGATTTTAATATTATTTTCTTTAATTTGCACCAATGTTCTTCGATGTTTATATTCTTCTGTTTTGGCGGTTCCTTCAGGTTTTTATATAGTTGATATTTTCTTAGAATATTGTTGCCTTGTAGTTTTTTTTTACATTCAGTCTCCTTTTGACTCTAAAAGTGCTTTCATATTTTAACTTTATTCTTAGGTTTGCTAATACTAGCTAATGGTCTGATCCACAATCTGCAGAAAAGGATCTGCAATTTAGGATACTTGATTTCCATCTTTGGTTTACAATAATATAGTCTATCATATTCTTGGTTTGTCTGTCTGGTGATATCCATGTCCATTTTCTTTTGGGTTTTGGTTGTTTAAAGAGAGTGTTGTTATTCTTAGTCTATTATTTGAGCAGAAGTTTAGCAGTCTTTTGCCACATTCATTGCTTTCTTCATACCCGAACTTTCCGATTACTCTTGGCCAGGTATCCTAGTCTTTGCCTACTTTTGTGTTTAAGCCCCCCATTACAATTAGGATATCTTGATTTGATGTCTGCTGTACTGCTTTTTGCAAATCTATATAGAACTCCTCAATGTCTTCTTCTGATGATGTTGAAGTTGGTGAGTATACTTGAATAATAGTCAGTGATCCGATTGATGTTTTAAATCTTGCTTTAATTATCCTCGGTGAGATAGGATTGTAAGACAATAGAGAGTTTGAGCCTTTGGTTTTCATATAAGTGCTACTCCTTCTTGGTGTTTGTTGTCCTCCCTGCCTGAAGTTAAGATTTTGTACCGTCCATGGTGGAATTCTCCTTTTCCAGTCCATCTGGTTTCACAGAGTCCAATCACTTCCCATCGGTAGTTGTCTAATTCATGCAGCAGTATTTTCAATGCTCCTTCCTGGTGAAGAGTTGTTTTATTTCCTGTTCCTATGTTTGTTATGTTTTCTTGTCTACTAGGTGATGTTTTGTTCCAATAGCATTTTTTTCGCCTTCACTATCTTGGTTCCCTAATAGTAGGCACGACCTTGTTTGACCAGGCAATGGTATCTTTAGGTTGGTTAGAGTTCATTCAGTTTCAATGGTTAAGTTTCGTCAAGTGTCAATCACCACTCCTTGACCTGAATTCAGCTGCTCCTAACATGGAGTACAGACGCTGTTTGCAGCCGATTCAACGAATACAGTCGTTGTTTAAGATTGCCATATCTGGCTACCCTCACTTAGTTTAGCCTGTGGGTTGACACAGTTTACCAGGGTGTGGCTGCTACCAGTTCACAGTAACTTCTTGGAGCCATAAGTGAGAGTTGGGTGTCCAGTGAGAACCAATCTATCTGAACCACAATTACGGCGACTGTCCAAGTGGAGAGATACTATCTCTCTTCGACACCCCCATACACCCCGTGTCTTACATGCTTAGCTTAAAAGCATTTAAATAACATTGTAATGCACATGAATCATAGGAAAAATTTAGATGGAACTGAATTTTTCTTATGACAATGTAGCCTACTTTATACAATAAAAAATTTTTTTAATTAAATTGAAAAAATATTGAAAAGATGATAAACAAATATTAAAAATGAAGTAATTCTGAATATGAAGTAAAAATGAATCATTTTTAGAATATTTAAAATTATTTTATACAAGAATTGGAGTTTTCATATTTCCTAATGAAGTGAACTTCCACCACAGCAAGATTTTTTTTGTCATTGTTTTATGGTCATATTTAGAAAGCATTATTCATTTTGATTAGTGCCATTTGGAAAGATTAAATTTCTAATTGTTTGGTTAGATAGCTTGGACAGAAATAATTCTAAAATGTGATTGCTTTAAAGAATAAGAAGAATATTTTAGAAAAATACAGGAATTAAATGTGAACCATGCAAAAAAATCAAAAACAACTGGTGAAATTAGGACACATTTGCTTGATGAAGATTCAAATAGACTAAATTAAGCTTTTAAAACAAAGACAGATGAAAACCTCAACAGGAGCCTGTTAATGGAAACAAAAAAAAAAAAAAAAAAAAATTGGAATAAAAATTACAAAATTGGCTTGAGAACATGAGATTGATAAATGCAGAAATAATGTCTCTGAAAGCATACTTTCTTTCAGAAATAAGTAAGGATTTTCACAGATGCATGACCAGCATGTAGTAAATAATATTGAGCTAACTTCTATTTTGAACAAATGCTTGTTATTTTGTTTGTTAAGAGTTGCTGCTGTGATTCTGTAGCTAGATACTATACTGTGACTACTGATAAGGTGCTAATTTTGTAATAAGAACATGACAGAACTCATTAATGCCAAAATTAAATTCAACCTCGTGTAACACTCATTCTAAGTCAAATTTTACCATTCCATTATAGTTAGTATGTCAGCCTGCCAAATTTGAAACATTAGGCAGGCTGTGACAAATTGGAGCACTTTGAAAAAAAATTAAAAATGCTCAAAAAACATTGTTTTTTCTTCTACTCTGCACACCTGCAGAGGTGTTTGAACAAATTTGGAATATAATTGTTTTATACATTACTGAAGACCTGAGATATCATCTAGTTGGATTAAAATTGAAGAATATCATTAAGGATATGGATTACATGTTTGTAGACTCCTTTGCATGTCACATTTTTCAACTGATTTTTACCAAATGTGGAATATGGTTATTCCTCGCATTGTTTATGCTCTCCTGAGAATTTTACTCTAATCAAACAAAAATATAAGAGGTTATAAGAATAGGTCACATCATTCAACTGATTTCGATCAAATTTGGAATGTAGCTCTTTCTAACATTTCCTGAAGTCCTCTGGAAAATTCAGCCCAAATAGACAAATGGGAAAGATGTTTCTTCTTGCAAATATTTGTACAAGTCATTGTTTTGTACAGTGCTAAAGTTCTGTTGGAAAATTCAACCTAATGAGATTAAAATCCAGAGAACTGCTGGGGAGTGAGAGCACTTCTTCCTCCTCAGGTATCTGCATAGGTCACTTGTTTTAACCTTTTTGGGCGAATATGCAATATACAGTTGTAGACACAACCCTTGCTATAGCAAAGTCAGTGGCTATAGTAAACTACTGAAAAGTTCCAAGCCACTCCTCATAAACACAATGCTATTCTATTGGACATTCACTATAGCAGACTTTTCCTGTTGTCCCTTGTAGTAACTGTAGTGAGAGTCAGCTGTAGTAGTTTCTTTCATTGTTTAAGTCACCTTGTGATTTTTTACATGTTTGAACCAAAATTCAAGAACAGGGTTGTGTAGGAGGGAGAAGAATGTAATTTGCTACATATACTTAACACTTTCCATCACTCACCCAATTTTGATTGGCTTTTCCTAGATTGTTCACCTACTTGGAAAAAAATAAGTAATATCTCATACACAAACATATAAAAAAAGTGGACAAAGACTGAGGATGTAAAAGGTTTAGTGTAATTTAGAAATTATTTCTTGACTGTATTATTGTTTTAACTGAAAATACAGATTTTCTTTTGAAATTTTAGCATTACCATAACAACAGCAATAATGTTGCTGCAAATGATTAAAATAATATCATTGAAGTAGTGGCTTCTAAATTGCAGCTTACCTCCTACTTCTTCACTTATTTTTACATATGAGATATTATTTACCAAACTTCATATTCATCATCATGAAGAAATTTCTTTTTCACTTTATAAATGATGGAAAGAAAGAAAAAATTTATTAGAAATAATTGAAAATGATCCAGGAACATTTTTTTCCGACTTGTAATACAAAAAATGTTAAGTCAGAATGAAAGAATGTATTACGGAGGCTGTTATAAGGTGAGAGACAATAATTATTGCCTGAGTACATGCAACTGATTATAATCAGTTAATGAGCAGTATAAAGTGCAGGGTTGCAAGGTAACTAGATAGTAAGGAAAGTGATTCAAGAGCAGATAGCTAACTAACCACTGTAGAAGATAGTATTTTATCCTTATAAGTGTGATATCTCACAAAAGCTTGAGCAAAAAATGAATAATGGAGGAGAGAAATATATGGTGATTAAGTGACGTATGAGGAATTAAGTAAACTCAATAGTAATAGGATGATAGAATTTCAAATGTCATGGGGTGGGGGTTGAAAAGATGGAGGTTTCAAGCCATTTGCTGTATTTGGAATTAAGGTGATGCAAAGATTATTGACTGCTAGAATCCAGAGCTGGGTTGATAACAATAGGATTCTCTGTGATGGTAAGCATGGATTGTTCAAAGAGAAGTTGTGTTTTAGCAAATTAGTTATCTATGCATCTGCCATGTAACAGCAGATGTTTGAACAATATTTAGATTTTGCAAAGTCCTTTGATAGTGTGCCCCATGATAACTTTGTATTTAATTTGTAATAGATGGGACTGGATAGAAAATTAGCTGTCTGGTAAGATTCAGTGAGTTGTGGAGGTGGGTTGTTTGTATCCCATAAGAGGAAAGTCACTAGTGTTGAGCCTGCAGAAAGCTGGTTTAGAGCCATTATTGTGTGATATTGGAAAAAATGTTTTTAAACGGGAATGTGCAATTGTTTGCAGTGATGTAAAGATGGGAGTGAGTGAATACCTGGAAGAATTAATTTGGGACAGATCTTAAAGAGCAAAACCAAATTGAGAAAAGTGCCAAGTTTTCTTTACTTATTTGGGACTGGAGACTGCATCACTGAATATCATCCCTCTGAAGTAATCGCTTGTAAATCATCGGTGGTTTAAGGATTATTGGCACAGGGAGCACAGAGGTCATACTGTGCCAAACTATACCTTTTAAATGACTCATCAGCTTTGATTTTTAGGTAACACATGAATGACTCACCATTCCACTCACCGACTCAGATTGTACAAGATATTACGTTCTAAGGGGGAACAGTTTGTAACATAGCATCAGTTGCATGCACTTGTCATCTTTCGTGCTGAGCCAACACCTAATCAGAAAAGCGTAAAGATTTTTCAGTGCTCTGTTTTTGAGTAAATTTTGTTTTTATTTTTACTTTCGGAAATTTTGGACCCTTACCAAGATGTGCCACATAAAGATTTGTCACTAGCTGAAAAAGTTGCTTCACTAGACCAAATCAAAGGCCATCCATTCATCCAATGCCAGTCATCATTGTTTGGTGAAGATAACTGGAGTACCAAAATCTATGATTGCATGCTTGATATAACAGCAAGATAATCTGCGAGAAGAATGAACATGTCATGGAAAACAGGAAATATCCCATAAATGGAAGCATGAAGGTATGGATCCTGACATTGAAGATGTCCTAAATCAGTAGTTTTCCATTATAACTGGATGAGAAGCATTTGTCAGTGGTCCAGTGTTAAATAAAAAGAAGTCAGAGGAGCTAGCTAAGAAGCTGAGTCATGATGATTTTAAATAGGATTACATTGAAGGACTTTAAGGACAACAGATCATTGTCTCTATTGATAATTGATAATGAGGGAAATTTAAATATGGACATATTTCACTATTATAATTAATTTGAATAAATGATTTGTCGCTCAGGCTCAACGAAATGTTAGTTTACCTTTTTATATCTTTTTAACTATTAACATGAAACTTCACAGAATTGGGGTAACTGCTTAATTGAGCCAAAATGTTCTGACTAGAATGTGTTCATTTGTTAGAAATATATTGAAGGAGGTGGAGGAGATATTGGGATGGTGGTAAACACTTGAAAATTAAGGATCGTATTTTAGTGGAATTGTAGAAATAACACACTATGTTATGGCAATGATTAATTATCAGACATTGACATGTAAATGTAAAGAGGCAACAATTTCATTGTACAAAATCAGACTGCATATGGATTGCTGTGTGATATGGTCACTGAATTGTGTGGACAAGCTGTTCAATCCCTGGCCTTAGGATTACTAATGTAGGCTAGTAGTTCATCCTCTTCTTCTTTCTAATTGTAAGCGACCACTTATAATGTTGACTGACTTACTGCTGAAGATTTCAGGTTATTTTGATTTTAATGGTGTATAGACTCCACATATTTAGTTCACTATAAAGATTTCAGATAAGTGACATTAATTTAAGCTAATGTAACATTACGAAATTTGAATGTTAATTCTGGATTTTCATGTTTATAATTTCATACTCTTCTTGTTCTCTTCTTTCTTATATGTCTCCCAGTATTGTTTGCATTTGTACTTTTCATGTGTTGTCTTATTTATGTTTGCTTCCTGCCATTCCTTTTTTATTTATTTAGCATATGGGGAAAATACAAGAAATTATTGAGCAAAACTACATACACTATATACAGACTATACAGACTGACAGCTCAGTTAACTAGTTGATGGCAACTGTCTGGGAGTAAATGCAAATTCCTGAGGCCTCCGCGAAAGAATTGTATGGGGCAGTCATCAGTGATATGATGCATAGTCTTCACAGTACCACACTCATGCAGAAGAATAACCGTGAAATTCCCCACAAATGTAATAAGTGGGCACAGCGACCTTGTCCAGTCCTAAATCTGTTTAACTGACTCCAGCGATGTCGAGGTAGATTTAATCCTAACAGTTTGATAGGATTAAATTTGGATCTATGATCGGGTACTTTTTCATAGTTTGTAGTTCATTCCAGAATCTTCTCCACCATCTAGTAATTCCATCAGAATCTTCTCCACTCTAGTAATTCCATAAGCCATATGGGAGATCTGTGCTGGAGGTGAAGAGATATTATTATTATTATTATTTCGGGTGACTCCAGGAGTCCTTAGACTCATCGAGGGAGGCCCTAAACATCATGTCCACACAACTATGCGATTGCATTCTTACAGTATCTATCATACCTTGTCTTGAACTCGTTCACTGTCATAGCACCCACAACAGACTCTGGCAGCTTATTCCACTCATTTACCACTCTAAAAGTAAAGAACGCAGCTCTAACACCCCTGCTAACCACACTCTTGCCCAGCTTCCATAGGTGTCCCCTAGTTCTCCCACCACCAGTCCTGATCTCAAAAATATCCTCTGAATTAATCCTATAGAATCCCTTTAGCAATTTGAATGTCTCAATCATATCCCCCCTCCTCCGCCTATCAACTAGTTTCTGCAACCCACAAATCTTCAACTTGTTCTCATATGGTTCATTCCATAGACCTGTTATCATCTTAGTCACTCGCCTCTGGATCCTCTCCACCTCCTCCCCATCAAGAAGGAACCGAGGTGACCAAATCTGGGCACAGTAGTCGAGATGAGGTCTTATCAAGGCTCGGTACAGAGGTACAATAACTTGCTTGTCTCTGCTCGTCAAGATATTTTTCAACAACCAAGTGAGTTGATAGCTGATTTAGCTACTTTTGCAGTGTGCCCCCTAAACTTCATCTCCCTATCCACCAACACCCCCAAGTCCCTGGCCTCATCAATCTCTTGGAGTACAGTTCCACCAATGTGGTATACTGCTGCTAATCTTTTCACGCCAAAATGCATAACCTTACATTTTGTCACATTAAATTGACATCCATTCTCCTTAGCCCAGAACTCCAATCTATCTAAGTCATCATGCAAGACTTTGGCATCTTCTGCATTCACTATTGCCCTACCCAACTTTGCATCATCAGCGAACAAATGAATTGTTCCACTTAGATCTTTCCCTATATCGTTAATGAACAGATTAAACAGCAGTGGTCCAAGAACAGAACCCTGCGGCACACCACTAGTCACAGGCTGTCTTTTGGACTCTACTCCTGAATAAACTACTCTTTGATATCTCTCCATCAACCACCTATCCACCTCACCAACCCTATATCCATTCCCATATGTTGTAGTTTACGGATTAGTATTCCATGTGGTATCCTGTCAAACGCCTTTGCCAGGTCCAGCAGTATCACTGTAAACCCATTTCCCTTATCCAGTTCAGCCGTCACCTTGTTATAAAACTTGAGCAAGTTACTGAAGCATGATCTACCCTTCACAAAGCCATGCTGTCCCCTGTACAGTATCTCGTTTTCATCAATCCATTCCTGTATTTTTCCCGACTACTTTCTCTAAGACCTTGACAACGACTCCTGATATACTGATTGGTCGGTAATTTGCAACCGTAGTCTTGGATCCTCCTTTATGCAGTGAAACTATTTTCCCCTCTTTCCACACCTTCGGAACTAAGCCAGATCTGAGACTCAGATTAAACAACATGGTCAAGGGCACTGATAATTCTTTAGCTGCTTCACGCAAGACCCGTGCCGGTATACCATCCCATCCCACAGATGTGTTCACATTAAGGTTCTGTAATAGTCTAGTCACCTCCACTTCATTCATCACTATTCCCATATAAACTAATGGTTCCTTCATTTTTTCAATGTCACCACCTGGATGATATGCTTTTGCAAACTGCGCGCTCAGTCGATATAGCTCAGTGGAGCTATATCGACTGAATCAGTCGATATAGCTCCACTATATCGACTGATTCAGTGACCTCCTTACCATCGTCATTCCTTAAAATCATTTTACCGTGTACAGTTTTTTTTCTTGCTTGCAGCATATTGAAAGAACTGTTTTGGATTCTCTTTTGCTTGCAAAGCTAGTTTCCTTTCATAATCCGCTTTTGCTTTTTTTACCACACTCGTTACCTTTCTGGCCTGCACTTTATACCATTCGTGTGCCTGCAGGTCACCCCTTTCTTTAAATTCCCTCCACAGTTGTTTCTTTTTTTGCAGCTCAAGCTTAATGGTGTTATTCATCCATTTAACCCCTACTTGTTTTACTATTCGGACCCTAGGTATACAATCAGCCATTACCTCCTGTAAATGCTCCTTGACCACTTCCCATGCTCTATCGACGTCCAGCCCTTGCAGTTGTACATGCCATGGCACTGATCCAAGCAATCTCCTAAGCTTGTCATACTTGCCAGCATGGTAATTCCACATATATCCTGTCTTAATCGAAAATTCCACACCTTTAGCCACCTCCCAGGTCAAGACCTTATGATCACTCTCACCAATAGGTGGCAACATGGTCATATTCATTACAGTCAAATTCTCAGATGCTATTACCAGGTCAAGCACTCTCACACCCCTAGTATTTTCAATTACATGCTGTCTCAGATAGTTATCCCGTAATAATTGAATAAAATCCTTTTCCTTCCTCACATGTGTCCTCTCCTCCTTCCAATCAATGTTACCATAGTTGAAATCCCCCATAATAATTACCCTCCTTCCACTCATTTCATCAATTTCCCTATGCATACTATCTCCACCATCTATTCCATCACCTGGTCTATAGCAGCACCCAACTGTATATTTTATTCTGCCAGTCTCAATCTCACACCAAATAGCCTCAAATGAGCTCCTTTCACTATCCTGCGATACAACTTCAATTCTCCTTGGCTGCAGTTCATCAGCTATCATCAATAATACCCCTCCCCCCATTTTATTCTCTCTGTCCCTCCTAAACACACTATAACCTACACATTCTATCCCACTAACTATATCTTCTTCCGTCAGCCATGTTTCACTAATGCCAATAACCTGTGGCCAGGAAGAGCCAATCAAGGCCAAAAATTCTTCCTTCTTGTTCCTAATACTCCTGGCATTAGTATACATGAAATGCAGTGATCCCTTAGTCCCACCCCTATATTGATAGGTTATTCTAAATGACCCATTCCCATTTTTTGTCCTTAGTGCTGGCTCGGGTACATTATATACATTCTTACACTCATCTGTCTCACTGATGTCTGCATATCCATTCACCCCCCCCCCCCTCCTTGGTAGTTCTAGTTTCCCTGGTTTTGCACATCCATTTTCACTTCATTCAGCAACACTCTTTCCAGTCTCCGCACACCAAGTCCATTCAAATGCAGGCCATCCATCTTGTATAAGTCCTTTCGCCCTTCAAACTCATTCCACACGTCCACGAATTCCACACCACACCGTCTGCATAACCTACGCATAATGTCATTTGCAATTATGGCCCTCCTCCTAAACTCCTCTCTGTCATACCGCGGCAACAGACTAACCATTCTAACTCTGTCACTCTTTTCTTTCGTTACCTTTAACAATACTTTCAAGTCCTCTCTCATAAAAAATTTATCACCTTTCAATTCATTCGTACCCGCCACAATTATTAATTCTTTCACCCTCTGTTTTTGCACTCTAATACCCTCACTTACATCCTTAAATTTCGCACCCGGTAAGTACGATTTAGTTACACTGCCATCTATCACCCCTCTTAATAACGAGTCACCATACAACTCTTTCCTTCATTTCAGAAACTCTCTCATTCTTGCACTGTTTTTTTACATTATCCGAATCACTCTGGAAAGAGTTTTGCAGGTGCTCTAATTGCCGCTGCGCATTTTGTATCACTGCGCGCAACCTAGCGATCTCACTTCCTACAAATAATTCCTCATTATTTTTATCATTTAAACCATTTTCTCTCTCAGTATGGTTGCTTTCACTCTTTCTTAGATCACCGCTCTCATTGCCATCTTGTACATCGCAATTCTCTATCACGCCACTATTTTCACTCACATTCTGGCAATTCTGGCTTTCTTCAACCATAATTATCTCACTACCTGACACATACTTCAACTCCTCACTTTGCTTACACTTTCTACACATTCTCCCACCACTATCACTTTCAACCCAAATTCCAGCCTCATTCGGGAATGCATACATCCCACACACATCACATTGGACAAACTCTCTCACATTATAGTTTTTGTACAATGGCGTTGTATTTTTTGACGCCATTATCTTACGTCGCATTGGCGCCATATTCAAATCTATGAAACGTAACATTATATACTAAATTAAATAACGTAATTCACACCAAAATCCCACAGACACAACAAGCTACCAAAATTAGGCAATATTACATTATGATTTTAACCTATATTCTAATTTTTTACTCAAAATTGTACTTAGCTTTCGGGAGCTCTCTGAAAACACAACCATCCGTCTGGCCCTCTAGCGGGCTTGTTCATCTTGATTAATAGGAAGATACATATTATGTCTGATTTTCTTTATTACTTTGATGATAACTTCTCTCTTCTAAAGCATGGAGAAGTGATTTAGGAAAGAACAGGTAACCATGGGAGAGCAGTAGGTCATAAGGTACCAGAGATGGTTCTCATTGTTATGTTAAGCTGTGTGGCGACTTCAGCTCCAAATTGGCAAATAATGCTCTGCACTGGGAAGACAAGAGCTAGAGCTTCTGTAAGAGTCAAGGCATTACAACCCCAAGTTGTGCCTGTCAGCTTGTTTATGATGTTTTTCATGGCAGATATCTTTAACTTAGTGTTTTCCAAATGTATTTGTTGATTTAGACTTGATTTAGGGTTTTTCATGGAGAGTCCTCTTGCAGAAGTTTATTTTTAATTTTCTATGAGCCTCATTGTTATTTAGGTGGAAAGCAAAAACAACAGTTTTGCTGAGATTAGGAGATATTTCCCAGTGTTCAAAGTAATTTTATAGTGAGCTCAGTATGTTATCAGTATAGATAAATTTTCGACTAGCTGTTGGGGAGGGGGGGGGTTATCGCTTATGTACAGGTTGAATAAAGCTGTGGCAAGGACAGATCCTTGTGGCAATCCATCCTGTAGGATAAAAGTATTGCTTTTTTGTGAATTCAGATGAACCTTTATTTTCCTATTGAAGAACATTTGTTCTAAAAATTTTAGTGTTTTTTGCAATTGATTATGTGTGTTCCTTTGTGTATGATTTCCCACTATTTTTTCCTTTGTTCTGCTTTCTGTCGTTTCCTTTGTTTTCCAAAGAATGAAGTGGAAAGGTCTTTCTATTTTTGCTTAATGTCACTTTAGCAAACCTTGTACAATAAAATACTATTCTGTTGTCCATAGGGTTTGATGTAGCAAACATCTACAAAAAAAATCAGTTTATAATATATATGATATGCTAGATGCAAATAGCTAGCCTGGTTGACTGAGTGGTTATCGCTTCTCCTCCAATTTACAGGCTACAAGGTTTGAATTTCACTTTGGTGTGGATGTTTGTGAATGATTTAGGTAGGCATCAGTTATAAATGTCCACTTCCATATCATATTGGGAAACTTAAAAATATACCATGCTTTATTTGTAGAGCAGAGCTCCTGGATATAACCCCACTCTTAAAGCTCTTAATTTATTTATTACCATTAAGTAAGTCACTTATTTGAGGTTCAGTCAATAAATTTACAGAATTGTTTTGAGCAAATGCCAGTAATGATTTTTAATTGTTCTTTCTCATACAAATTGTGTATATCATTATTCATGTACACATATAAATTATTCGCATTTGTTCCTATGGTAGTTATCATGTACACCTTTTCAGCACAGTTTTGGTTTTTAATATGCATGCAGATCACAAGAGGCGTAATCAGGAAATGAAAAAGGGTTTTGATGAAATGCAGAAATAATCTTTTTGACTGGATCTGAAAGTGATATAGATTGTATTTCTTGAGGAATCTGGTTAGGTTATCTCCAATGTTTGCTATAATATTAGCATTTGGCTGTAAATATTATTCACAAAGTGTTTTCTTTTCTTTTTATTTCCTGTTTGAAGGAACAAGTGACTTCATAGTTTTCAATCATCCATCCGCATAGGCTTTCTTGTAGGACAGAATAAAAACTTTATGCACATAAAGTCATTTCTGCTTTGGCAGACTATTCAAAGTCATGTTTATATCTGAATTAAAAAAAGACTTTAAAAAGACTTAAAGATTCTTAAAGAATCTTTAAGTTTCTCTAATGTAACCTTTAGTTTTCCACTTCTATTATGGGATTTAGCCATTCTTTTTTAATTAGTAGAGACCTTATATTACTCACATTGGTAGTATTACATAGATATAAAGTGGGGCATGTGGTAAATGCTCACGAGTATTTATATATATATATATTCATTTTTAATATAAACTGACTATAAACCCGAGAATTATAACAAATTGAGATTTATTTGCAAACGCAACATGCTTTGTCGAGATTGACTTCATCAGGCATTAAGAACATAGAAAGATATTAAAAGACACTAAAAAAAAAAAAAACATTGAGACACTCTAAAGCCATACAATCATAAAGCTATAGCATTCGACTGTAAATTACAGTTATTATGAACTTGAGCTATAGTCCGTGTTAAAGTTCTATTGTTGTACACTTGTGCGTGTGTGGAACCACGCGATCTCCAGTATCTGATAGTAGAGCTGAAAGAGTCAGGCAAATTATAGCTGAGATTATTGTTCATATGAAGAGGGTCCAAGGTGATTTCTTTTGACTACAATACAGCGTTCTACCTCATCATGGCAAATGTGTAGGTTTGAAGTTGTCCAATTTACTTCATGTTGGCGGCTTTCATTGCTCTTGTTTATTGAAAACAGGACATGGCCTGATAGGGCAGTTGCTCTGGTTCTCTTATAAGCAATGTCTCTTTGGTGCTCCTCGAGACGTAGGAGAATAGATTTCTCCGTTTGGCCATAGTAAGATTTTCCGCACTCACATGTGACTTTGTATACACCTGGAAATTGTAGATGGTTGTGAGATTGTTTATAGTTGTTGAAACTTGATCTTATTTTTGGAAGAGTTGAGAAGCACATTTGTATGTTGAATTTCTTTAAGATTCTACTCAGTTTTTTGGATAGTGTGCTGATATATGGCAGGGAGATATAACCTTTGGAGTCGTTCTATGTCTCTACGTTGCTACGTTGACGGTGGGATAATTGTTCGTTGATACGGTTTAAAGAGTAGCTATTGCATTTAAAGGTCCATTTAAGATGTTGTAGTTCTTTTTTTAGTTCTTCTTCATCTGACAGTACAGATCTTGCACGATTCGCAAGAGTTGATATAATACCCAACTTTTGCGCTGGATGGTGATGTGAGAACGCATTCTAAATATAGAGACTTTTATTGATTCAGGCGTCTTGGTGAGTTTAACATCAAGGAAACAGAGGGAACTATTTTCTTCAATCTCCATGGTCAATTTTATATCCTGATGGAGGTTGTTTAAATGGTTGAGAAGCCTGTGAAGATTCTCAATACCATGTTCCCATATGAGGAATATATCGTCCACATATCTAAGCCAAATTCTTGGTTTTAAACTAAAAGAGGAGATTGCTCTTTTAGTTTAAAAAAAACTAAAAGAGGAGGATTGTTCAAAATCCTCGAAAAAAAATGTTGGCTAATATAGGAGAGAGGGGGCTTCCCATAGCTAATCCTTTGACCTGTTTATATAGTTTACCTTCGAATTCAAAATAGCCAGAGTTTACACAGTGAGATAGTAGAGAGAACATTTTATTTGAAATCTTGTTCTTTAAAATATGGAGAACTTCTTGTGTCGGAATGTTGGTAAAGAGTGCTACCATGTCAAAGCTCACCAAGATGTCAGAAGATTTGAGTTTAAAGTCCTTGATTTTAGAGACAAAATCTGTTGAGTTTTTAATATAAGTAGAAGATTTTCCCGCATAAGCTTTTAACGTTGATGCAAGATATTTAGATAATCTGTAGGTGGGTGAGTCTATGCTGTCTACTATAGGTCTCAGTGGATAGTTTTCTTTATGTACCTTAGGGAGACTATAAAGGCCTTGGAATCAGTGGGTGTAAAGAACAGATGGAAAGCCGTGTATTTCATGGAATTTCTGTGGTCTTTTGTATGAGATTATTGATTCTATTGTGTATTTCTCTTGTTGGATCCATCTCATTTCTGAATAACTATCTGACTAACAATGTTAAGATTTTTTCTCGGTAGTCTGTTTTATCTAGAACTACAGTTTCGTTCCCCTTATCGGCTTTTAAGATGACGATATCCTTGTTAATCCGTAGATTTTTAATTGCAAGTCTCTCACCAAGGGATATATTATCAGAAGGAGGTTTTGCATCTTTAATTGCAAGAATTGCTTCTATGCGAAGTAAACTCGCATCTGCGGTAGGAAGTAGCGAAGCTGCTTTCTCCATCTTAGTTAAAAGTAGTTCTTTAGGAATGCATTTTGGTGCCAACACAAAATTTAGACCTTTTTCGAGAATTTTCTCTTCATCGGGACTTAGCACATAAGACGATTTGTTAATCACCAAATTTTTAAGTCTGTTATGACAATTATTTAGAGTAGACCTTTCTTGTCTTGACTTCAGTAAGTTGAACTTTCTGATTAGCTTGTGTTTGTTTAAGTTTTGATATCGTAATGTGCGGTGTGTCCTTAATTCTTTAATGTAATTCCAAGAATCAAGGTCTAAGCAGGCTGCTAATTGGTTTTCTAATGATATTTTTTCTGTGAAAAGCAAAGATAAATTGCGTTTTGTATCACAAATCCTCTCCGTTAAAAGATCTAGTTTAGCTTTAGTGTAAATTCGGTGCGCTCTTTCTGTAGTAATGATTTCTTTAAATTGTAGGAACTTAGGAATAATTGAGGAAAACTTACATCTCTTCAAGAAGATAAGTCTGTTGATATTAATTCCAATGCTGTTGAGTGTCTTACATCTCTTCAAGAAGATAAGTCTGTTGATATTAATTCCAATGCTGTTGAGTGTCTTCTGATATGCTTTCGTAAGTGCACAATTACCCTCGTCAGAAGGGAAATGATGACTACTATTATTAACTCGGGGTTGGGATATGTTCATTTTTAATATAAACTGACTATAAACCCGAGAATTATAACAAATTGAGATTTATTTGCAAACGCAAATAAATAAATAAACGCAAAAAAATTTAAGAACATAGAAAGATATTAAAAAACACTGAAAAAAAAAAAAAAACATTGAGACACTCTAAAGCCATACAATTATAAAGCTATAACATTCGACTGTAAATTATAGTTATTATGAACTTGAGCTATAGTCCGTGTTAAAGTTCTATTGTTGTACACTTGTGCATGTGTGGAATTGACAATATATATATATATATATTGTCAATTCCATATTAATATTAAAATTATATATATATTGTCAATTTATATATATATATAAATATATATATATATATATTTATTGACTGTACTTTGTGATTTGTTGTAATATTATTTTGCTATTTTCAAAAAATTCAACCTTAAAATTTTTAGTTTAAATGTTTAGACTGACTTATGTATTTATTAAATTTAATTATTATGAAAAGCACTAAAAGTAGCATTGTATTATCTAATTTTAGTTGAGCTCAGATATTATTGGTGTATTTTGCACCTGGTTTCCATATTACTGTTATTATTTTAGTCATACTTATACTTATGAGTCATACTTATGCTTTCTCCTTAACCTGAATCACATCATTGAAGTTCTCTTGCATACAAAAACAAGAATCATCAAAAATATTGGAAATGTATCTTTTTTGTAATATTTGAGTTTTAATTGTTCTATTTAGTAATACTGTATTTATAAGTATAATGCAACTTTTTTTTTGAGCTTGATTTTGAAGACTCATCTAATAGCATGTTAGGTTCTGAGAAATATGTTCTGTTCAGACCAGTATTATGTGCTCTTGAAGATTAGTCTAGATCTTTTTGATTTGATGAAAATCTAATCCTACTCTTCAAACTATGGATATCTAAATCTAATCCTACTCTTCAAACTATGGACATGGCAGGCTGTTGCTAATTGTGTGGTTTGTTAATTAGCTTTATTTTATTTTATTTTTTATATTTTGACAGTAATCATTGTCTTAACATGTTTGTTTTTTCAAAGAAGAATTAGATATAATAGATGGAAAGAGAAACCAATTAAACTTGATTTCATACATGACTCTTTTCAATACCAGTGATTTGTCATTTCAGTTTCTTCTACCATTTCCAAAGAATATTTTGTGTTGAACAGGCAAGACCTTAAATTTACCCATTCTTCAGTAGGTAAATTTAAGTTTCTGCATTTTATGTTCCATCTCACAAATCAGAATTGCTGTTTAATGTAAATATCTTTATTGAATTTTTTTTTTTTTTTTTTTTTTTTTTTTTTTTTTTTTTTTTTTCCCATAGATGATGGTGAATATTTTCTATCATTACCTTTAATCACTTGTTACCAGCTTTCGGCCACAAGCTACTCTACAGATATGTGTGAACATAGGCAGTAAAGATGCTAGTCCCAAATACTAAAAGTGATTAAGGATTTGGGACTTGCATCTTTTAATGACCTTGGACATTTATTAACAAAATTCCTCTTTCTCTTACTTTTACATTGTGAACCAGTTAGATTGAATTAATCAAGTGCCCTTCATTTGTTAAACAAAATTTATTAATAAATGTGGGCAAGCAGAATAATTGTGTAATTTGTTTTTGTTAAAGAATGAATAGTTTCATTGTGTTCCACTGTATTTTGCCTTATTATATTAATGCTTTCTAAAGAACTGATTTCACAAATGCTCTGGCTAACAAACTGTCAAACTGTATGTTCTCTCTCTCTCTCTCTCTCTCTCTCTCTATATATATATATATATATATACACACACACACATACCGGTGATATGCTTTTCTGTGATGTGATAAACCAAATAAAATTTTTAATAATATTTTGTTTTTTTATGTAATTTGTCGTCATCATCATCAAATTTCTGCCATGTACCCTCAAGGGGTGTACAGGATATGACAGTACTACATGAAAAAATTACATCATTACTAACTTCCTATCTGCAATTTTCCTCCAAATCAGTCTGTTACTTGTCAAGACTGCAACATTATCAGATCTTATATTTCTATCGTCTAAAGCACTTTGTACCGTATCAATCCACCTATATCTTGGTCTTCCTCTGGGTCGTTTTCCTGCCAACCTGGCAGAGAACACTTGTTTTGCTAATCTTTCCTCTCCCATTCTATTTAAGTGACCATACCATCTGAGATTAGCTCTGCTAACGCATTCCTGGATGCTGACAATGTCAAGTTCTTTCCTAATATCCTCATTTTTAATATGATATTGCCATTGATGCCATCTGTTCACGCCTCTAATCTTTCTCAGGACTCTCATATCTGCGGTCTCTAGTCTTTGGTCAAGTGTTTTACTTCTGACCCAGCTCTCAGATCCATAAGTTAAAATTGGTTTGAAAACTGTCTTGTATACAGCTAATTTAGTGTTCCGACTAATTTCTTTCTTATTCCATATGAATTTATTCAACTGACTTCCCACGATACCAGCTTTGCTGATTCTGTTGTCTGTTTCTATATTTAGTTTACCATCTTCAGTAAAAATTGTGCCTAAGTAGCTGAAATGTTTTACTTGTTCCACAGGTTCTCCATTCACAACACAGTTGAAATTTTCAATGATTCTGCCTATTTTCATTGTCTTTGTCTTTTTATTGCTGACCTTCATATCATATCTATTACAACAGCTATTCAATTTAGTCAGAGAATCTTGCAGACTTGTAGCAGATTTATTTAGAAGTATAACATCATCCGCATAAAGCAAAGAGCTGACATTAACATCTCCAATTTTGATATCAGGTTTAATACCACATTCCTTCATAATGTGATCCGTATAGATAATGAATAACAGAGGGGATAATGTACATCCTTGTCTCACACCAGATTTAACATTAAACCATCTTCCTGTACTTCCTTCAATTCTAACTGCTGACTCACAACTCAAATAAAGACTAAGTATTGCTTGATATAATGCCCCATTGACACCATATAACTGCAACGTATTGAATAGCTTCTCTCTTGGCACCTTGTCATATGCCTTTTCCAAATCGACAAAACTTAAATACAGATCTTTGTTATATTCCCATGCTTTCTCGACTATTTGTCGTAAAGTGAAGATCTGATCCTGACAGCCTCTATTTGGCCTGAATCCAGCTTGTTCTTCACCAAGCTTTTCTTCCACAATTCTTCTCAACCGTTTCTCAAGTATACTTGCATAGATCTTGCCAGGAACACTCAGTAGGGAAATACCTCTGTAATTCTCACATTCAGTTTTATTTCCCTTTTTATATATGGGTACTATGAGAGCTCTACTCCAATCATTGGGAATTCGTCCCTCTGTTCAGGCTTTCTGAACTATGCAGTGCAGCCACTGTAAGACTCTTATACCACCATACTTCAGCATTTCTGGTCGAATATCATCTACTCCTGCTGCCTTTCCACATTTCAAGCCTTTGATGGCTTTTTCGACTTCAAGTATGGATATGTATTCCTGACTGCATGCCTGGTCAGTGTTTTTTATCACTGTGCTGTCATCATTGCTTGTTACATTTAGCAGTTTTTCAAAGTAATTACTCCATACTTCAAGGATATCTTTTTCTCCTGTTTTCATTTCACCTTTATCATCTCTAATTCCTTTTACAGCACTCTTTCCTCCATTCCTAAGCTTCTTCAACAACCTCCAGAATATTTTGCCACCTTCTTGATATTTATTTTCTATATTCTTGCCAAAGTCCTCCCATGACTTTTGTTTAGCTAGTTTTACACACTGTTTAGCTTTCTTACATTTGTCTCTGTATTCTGTAAGAGTAAAAGCTGACTTATTTGCCAGGAACTTTTGATATGCTTTCTTCTTTTCCTTCACTGCCTCTTTAACTTCCTGTGTCCACCATGGAGTTCTGATTTTTTTTATCCTTGCACACAACCTCACCACATGCCTCTCTGGCAGAATCAATCAATGTTTCCTTCAGAGTTTGCCACTGAATCTCCAAGGTTTGATTCCTGTTCTCAAACTCTTTCATTTTCTTTTCAATAATATTTCTGTATTTTAGTCTACAGTTCACATCTGAGAGCTGCTCAACTTTTATTCGCTTTAAAAGTTTCTTACATGTTATTATTTTCAATATGAAATTCAATTTTATCCTGCTCAAGACTAAATAGTGATCACTTCCAATTTCAAATCCTCTGTACACTCTGGTGTCCTGCACCAAGGAGAAAACATCACTATCAACAATAACATAGTCAATGAGACTTTTATTATTCCTAGCCTCTTCTCTCCATGTGAATTTGTACACATTTTTATGTTGGAACATGGTGTTAGTAATAACCAGTCCATGTCCTGAGCAGAAATCCAACAGATATTTGCCATTATTATTAGCTTTGCTCTTTTCTCCAAATTTTCCCAAAATATTTTTGTATATCTCACAATCATTTCCTACTCTGCTATTTAGATCCCCAACAAGGACCAACTTTTCCTTTTTCATTGTGTCAGTTGCTTTTTCTAAAGCCTCAAAAAATTCCTCCACTTCTACCTTAGTAGAACCTTCTGGGGGGCCATAGGCACAAATAAGTCTCATTGTCCAGTTCCCCATTCTCATATTTGCCCACATTACTATACTTGAGATTGACTGCCATTCAAGAAGATTAGCCTCGTATTTTGTGTTGAATACTATGGCTACTCCTTCTTTTCCTTGATTGTCATTGCCTGAATATAACATTTTGTATTTATTGCTCAGAAAGATCTCACCAGTTTTGGTCTTTTTTGTTTCAGTCACCCCTATTATGTCGATCTGTTACTTATCTAATTCCTCAGCTAGCTCCATTTCTTTGCCCTTCAGGCTTCTTACGTTGATAGTACCGATCTTTAACTCTGGTGATGTTGAGTTGGGGTTTATTTTCAGATTTGTTCCAGTAGCTGACTTTTCGCTGTTCGCCCTGGTTCCCTGGCGAAAACAACGGGGGCCTTGTTTAACCGTGCGACGCCCCAGCCGGCATGAAATTTTGTCATGTTGTACCATCATTTTTTATTTTGGTTTAACCAATAAGAATACAATTTGGTCGGCTAAATCCCAAATTGCCAGCCCATCCTCGTTCGTTCAGTATCAAAGTAGATACCCAACAGGGTGCACCACGAGAAGGTGAGGATTGGACATTAGGTCAGAAGCCCTGGTCGGTTCTCCGCATTCCTTTAAAGGCTATGTGGAGGTCTCCTCTCAGTTATACAGCTTTGACCCTTAAGCACCCCTATGTAATTTGTTAATGGATATATTCTCCTGCATAAAAGTACTTCTGACTTTATTTAAAAAATTAAGAACATTGATCTGACTAAAAAATATGGTAATGGTGAATTTTGATGTCGATATCTGTTCATTGTTCACCAACCTACCATTACAATATGCTCTTCAACTCAAAACAATAAATTTCCCCTTCATACTACAAATCTTATTCAGTTTGTTATGAAAGCATGTTATTTTATTTATAAAGGAAAATATGATCAGCAAGTTGAAGAAACAGCCATGGGCAGCTAATTTCATCAAACCAGCCAATATTTATATAATTCATATTGTGCACCAGGTTTTCAAGCTTGTGTTTGGTGTTGGTTTTTGTGGATGGAGTGATCTTTCCTTTTTAAGATTAACAGCAGTCAGTGCATCAAATTCACCATGGAGCTCCTCAAAAATAATATATTTTCTTGATCATCGTATACATCATCCTCCTGATAGCCTTTTATAATTCTCTGTCTATAGAAAGGCTATGGTTATTGCAGATACTCACAAGCTGGTTCACATCATCCAGCTAGGCAGAAGAGCTTGGTGTCATCAAAATCTTGTCAATCAAACAATGTTATTTGTTCTGATAAAGAATTGCTTACATATGAAATAAATCATATTAAAAAAGAACTGTATTCTAATGACTACAAAAATATCTACTCCCAAACAGAGTACTTAACAATTATTGACCTAAGCAGCCTTCTGATGAAAATCTTATGGGATTTTTGTTCTATTATGCTAAAGATTTTTCAGAAAAGTATTTCATATTTTAGAGAACTTCCATTTTTCTGTCTCCTTTTCTCAAGTTAAAAAACTTGCCTTTTTATTTCCTTTCACCAAACACAAATTGCAAGTGTTCATGCTCATGCAGCCTGAGTATGGTGGTCAGACTGGCCATTCTGCTGAGGTTAGGTGTAAAGAACATATGGACTATATCCACTTTTGTGAACTTGTAAATCTGGATTAGGAGATCATAGCATTTTCCATTTATAGAAAGTCAGTACATTCACCCCCCCCCATCCTAACAGTGTTATCCTTAATACAATGACTCAGAGGAGTTTGTCAAGCAATGCACACTACTTTACAAAAGTAAAATATTACATGCCCATAGCCCATATTGTTAATTCCTCTCCCCCATGAAAAGATAGCCAAAGATCTTAATAAATGTAATTTTCACATCAGTTTTGAAGCACATCAAGTTCCTCATCTGTTCTTCTTGGAAGAATGCCATCTTTTGAGAGCCTTATTTTGCAACTTGGTCTGCTATGAACAAATAGGATGACTGTTAGCATCTAAATACCTTGAAGAACATAATAAATGAATGTGCTGTCATCATTATATGGGAAGCCAGATGCCTTGTTCATTTCTTTGCATAGGACTAAATGGGGAGGAGGAAGGAATATGGTATTCCATTGAAGTTATAAGCCTAAGAAACTAATTTCGGGCAAATTAAACAAGTACTAATTTGCTCAAAATTTGGAGATTGTCATTTTAAAACCATCTTTGGCCCATTGGCTGTAGACTACCTTATGTGATTTATTTAACTGGGGAGTTGAATAAATTTTTATGGAATAAGTGAGAAATTTACCAAAACACTAAACTAGCAGTATTATAAGACCGTGTTTAAACCAGTTTTAACTAATGATCTGAGAGTGGAGTTAGAAATAAAACAGTTGACCAGAGACTGGTGACTACAAATATGAAAGTTTTGAAAAAATTAGAGGAGTCATCAGTGGCAGAATCTTATTAAAAATGAAGCTATTAGGAAGGAATTTGATTTTGTTAGCATTCAAGAATATATAAGCAGAGCTAATCTAAGGTGGCATGCTTACATATTCTTTTGGAAGAGGAAAGGATTCCTCAATCCTTTCCTATTATCCTACTTGTTCGATGCCAAGTTAGTAGGATAAAGACCCAGAGGAAGACCAAGATCTAGGTGAATGAATTGATGCAGTTAAAGGTACCTTAGAAAAAAAAATTACAGAGTCTCACAATATTTGTGTGTTCTCAATATTAAACATACTTCCATCATTCACAGTTATGTTCACATCATTACTGATGTAATAACGGGAATATAATTATGTGGTACAGTCATAGTATCCTGTATACTCCTTGAAGATACTTATTAGGAAATTATTGGTGATGATGTGATACTTTAAAAGGTCTTTTTGATTTTCATCATTGCCACTCCTACAAATAGCAAAATAGCCATTCCAAGAAATCTCAAAATTGTTTTTGCAATTTCTCTAATGGTGAGTAAGGCTATAATAAGACACACAAAAAAAATTTTTGTGCGTCTTATTATAGCCTTAAAGAGCATATTAAACTTGACTTCTTGTTCTGATTTTACTAGATCCTTGGGTATTTTCATTTGTTTGAGAATTTGAATGACCCATTTTTGACTTTGAGGATCATTTGATCTGGCATTCAGTTATCTCTGTGCATAAGTTGCTTTCCAGGTCACTAAGAATGTGAAGTGTTTTACTATTGTTTTGGATTATGTCCAAGATGACTAGTGCACTTTCTTGTTCAATCCCCACAGTAAATTGGATGGCTAAGTAGTCATTGTTCAGATAGTCACAAAAACTGGTTACGTTTCATGTTTAAAAACTCATTTAAAAAAAATCATTTTGACTTAAATATTGAAACTGTTGGGAAGTGGGAAAGTAAATAAGTGTGTGCTTCAAGACTTTTATTATATGATTTATTATTATTGTTGCTACTACCATGTGACACCTTCAAGGAGTTCAGGGACTCATTGTGGAAGGGCACTTTCCATCTACTGCCAGTAGTATTTTTATATGTTAATTGTGTATGTCTGATTGATTTAACTGATGAAAACTAAAATTCAAAAAGTACTACATGCTTTTTTTTTCCCCTCTATATTTCATTTATTTTTCTGTTTAATATTTAGAGCATAATATCCCAGAATTCAATACCTGTAGTTTTGGTCTTTATCACAAGTAGGTGTTATGATACTGGCAGTATGCTTTTAAGCAGACTGTGGGATATGTGTACTGGCAGTATGCTTTTAAGCAGACTATGGGATAAGCGAATCGATATTTGGATACTTATTATATATCTCTATAATCATTAATATTATAGACTTTAATATTAGTTATTCATTATGATACGAATGCCATTAATTTGAGTATAAAACTACAGTTAAAAATATTTATTCCATTAGTTTTAAGCAGTAAGTTAAAACCCAGAAAGTAACTGCATTTGCTGTCATTAAGATAGTTACATTTTCTTGCATCTACTTTTTAAATTATTCTGATTATTTATTATCAGTTTCAAAAATTATCCAAGTATATTTTAATATTTGTTATACCTGTGTTTCTCTATCTGTGTTTAATTTATCAGTATGTTAGAAAGAATCATCACATTTATTTGTCATATCATCTGAAATCTTTATGAAATATTTTAAATTTATAAAATTTGAAACTACCTCTGTGAGAGATCTGAGCTTTCTCCATCCATGGCAAGGAAGTAAACATTTGGCCTCTCAGTGCATATATCTTAACTGTCACTTATCATTGCATATTTACAAAACTGTCTAGTAAACTATCATCTCTGTGTAGAACTCTATAGTTTCACAGAGACACAAAACGTTTTATCACATACTGTATAAATCACTTGCACTTACACCTTTTTCTGCTTTTGATAACCTATGAGTGATTCCTTTCTGGTGTTCAGGAACATATACCAGGTTACTCTTTTTTTTTTTTACTTCTTCAGTATTCTGAATTTGGTATCACACATGGAATATCATTTCTGGATTATTACATCTGCTAATGGAGATGATCGATAGCCAGATACCTTTTACTGCTTTTAAAATGGGTCAAAAGGTAGAACTGTTTTTAACGATATTAAACTTCATTAAAAATGTATGACATACTTTTTATCATATTGTATTATAATTCAAAATAATATATTAACATAGATATGTAACACAAGAAGGGGAGTAGGAAATCAACAAATAATATTACATTTTAAAACTGGTTTTATAAAATAAAGATATCAAAAACTTTTTATAATCATAGAAAAATGACAGTTGAAGTAGAGATTGTTAAGTTTAAAGTACATATATATATATATATATGCTGCATTTGAAAAAAAATAATTTTTTCCCCTTTAGCTTTGATTAATATATTGACAAATTTAATAATAAGTCATTTTATCAATTTCTCTTATTTTTATTTTATTATGATTTACAAGAAGGAAACTGTCCCTTAAAAAAAGGTATGGAAGAAGTGAGTCACTGAACTTCTGTTGAACACTTACAGTTGGGTGTACATTTACTTTTAAAAAATGTTTTCTAAGATTGGAGTAACTGGGGGGGGGGGGGTGCATCAATCATCAGTGTGTAGTATTTTCTTGGTACTGATGAGTGATATCTGAATGCCAGAACCTACATTTTTTCACAGCCTAGATGAACATGTATATTTCGTCTTGCTTGCATTCATTTTACCCACCAGATAACAGTTGTATTCCTGTAGAATAATGCAGTATGGAAATAATTTCAGGCAAATGCAAAATGCAGTTGTATCTGAAGGCTGAAGAATGCTATTTGCTGTTAGGTAGGTGACCTAATAAAGAGTGTCCACTAAATTAAATTGTGTTGCCATTCAGTAATTCTTAAATTGAGTAATGACTAGATGTTTGCCAAAAAAAAAACATTACCATCAGTTTGTTTGACCACAGTGGGCATTGCTAGTCAACTAGTTAGCATCATTCATGTCTGTTAATTAGCAATGTTGAATTAGTTATCCAATAAGCGATTGTTTCATATATTACTATTTCTTATAGTAAATTATATATCAAATTTAACTTTCTCCAGATAATGTTATTTTAACTTCATATAGGAATATTTTGCTAATATATATATATATATATATATAAGAAATATAAGTTCTTTTCTTAGCAAAAAATTTCAGAAGTTTTAGGTGTGTTAAAATGAAAGTTATTTCTGCTGCCTTCCTGTTATCTCTAGGATGCGCTGAAGGAAGCCATTGCCAGTCTACCTGAGGTAACCTTTACTTTTTTTTTAAGTTTACATGCTTTAAATTAATTAACAGTTGTTGTTTCATATGGATGTTTGGTTGTGTGCAGCAGTATTTTATTCAGTGCAGCAAGAAAGAATTATCATTTGTATTGACATTTCTTTATAATTTACATATTTATGCATTTATGCACTGTTCCAATTAAGTGTGGCATTTAGTTCTCAAAATACTACTTTTCATGTGTCTGCAGGACTTTTTTTTTCAGAAGGGGGGCTTTCAGGGGATCTTGTAATCTGTAGAGAGTGCATCCCCTACGTGGCGGATAGGGGAGCCCACCAGATATGGTGGAATGGTCCAAATATATTGAATAAGGACTCATGGACCAACAGGGCCATAAGGGGCAATCATCTTGAGCATAAGGGAAGTGGCACTCTATATGCTTCTATATTAGAACAGATATTTGATTTTAAACATGTTGCTTTTATTAACAGAAAACTTTCAGCTGAAATCAATTATTCTGTCATGGAGAAAGAGGAACTAGCAGTTGTCTTTTCTCTGAGAAAATTTAGATATTTATTACTAGTACAGCATATTATCCTTAGATCTGATCACCAACCACTTTCATTTTTATCCTCAGTGAAAGATAAAAAGTAGTGTATGATTAGATGGACCATAGAACTCCAAGAATATGATATTGGTATTAATTATATTCCTGGTGAGAAAAATGTGGTTATCTGTCTAGATTTTTGGAATCAGATAGTAAAGAACATACTTCTTGGTATAATTTAAAGGTTGAAGATTTTCAAATTAACAAGATAGATGAGTTGAATAAGATTAAGACTAGAAAGCTTGTCAAAATTGTGAAAAACTTCTTGTAGTTGAAGTTCAGAAAAGGGATACCATTTTGAAAAGTGTATATGAAAAAAATTCAAAGGGATAAATTTGTTCCTGGGGAATTTTTGTGTCGTGAAAAGTTCTATTTAGATGAGGATGGTTTATTATTCTCATGATAGATGGTTGATGGTAGAATTAAAGTGAAAATTTTAATTTCAGTTAATGTGAAAGCTTGGATTCTCTATACCTTTCATGATTCTATCTAGCTGGTCATCAAGGATTTGAGAAAACTTGGCATAGAATTAAGGATAGGTATTTTTGAAGAGATATGAGGAGTGATATTAATTCATTTGTAAAATCCTGTGGACTGCACAGTTATGTTAACTCTCACCTTGTCTGTATCCAACCTATATGTTAAAAGTCAGTCATGGAGAGTAAGTTAACTAAAAATTTATAAATATAATTTTTATTTTGTTTATTAGTTGGTTAGAATGTTCGTGCCTGTGATGATGCATTGATATCGGGGATCAACATTTTCTGTTTTTCCAAAGAATGAAACTCAATAATAAAAAAAAAATTAAAATATTTACTATAAAAAAATGACATATAAAATAGAAACAATTGTATAGATTATTATTATTATCATTTATATATCTATGCTTCAGGTGTCAAAAGACTCATTGCAGGAGACCCATACTATCCATTAACATAATCATTATCATCATCAATCCTTATCCATCCACTGCTGGATGATGATTTCCTCCATATTTTTCCACATTTCTATGTCTCTGACCCATAATCTTCAGTCATTTCCCATTGAACGATGTAGCGTTTATCTCTCCACCTTGCTGATGGCCTGCCAGGTCTTCTTGAATTCTCGTGCTTGCCATTCTGTACAAATTTTTGTCCATTGGTTGTCTCCCCATCTTGCAATGTGTTCTGCCCATCTCAATTTTTTCAGTTTTATTTCTTTAATGATGTCTTTTAATCTTTTTTTTTCTGATATCTGTGTTTTTTTTTTTACTTTATCTATTCTTTTTATGTCTAACATTGATCTTTCCATGTTTCTCTGTGCAGCTCCTAATTTGTTTTCCAGTCTTCTTGAGATTACCCAAGTTTCTACTCCATATGTCATAGCTGGTATGATGCATTGTTCATATGCTTTTCTTTTTAGACAGACAGGTATGTCTGTCTAAATACAATACAATAAAAATTGTATTGTATTTTTAGTATATTATTTAATTAAATGGTACATTATTTTAGTTTCATCAATATTTATGAGGTGTGACAATTTAATTCCCAGAATGCACCTGTAAAAAAACTACATTCGGAACTATACATTAGTGGCTACTGTTGCCATTGAAGTAGTCCCCTTGTACATTTATACACTGGTTTTGACAGATGTTTCTGTTTTTGGGAACGGGCCTGGAACTCTTTTTCTGGAATACTCTTGAGTTCCTTTATCACATTATGCTGGACATCGGCGATGTCAGAAAATCTTCGTCCTTTTAGTTATAGTCTTTAATTTGGAAACAGCCAGAAATCACAGGGAGCTATATTGCATGAATAAGCAGAATGACCTAATTCAGTAATAAATTTTTTCATCACCTGTAATTACTCTCGGAAATATGTGCTTATTTGCAGAAAGATCAGTCGTAACTTGAAGCTGCTTCTGTTCGTCCATCAAGATCTAAGGCTCGAACTACGCAGAAATCTTTCAAATACCCAATTCTTCATTTAAAATTACCCTGACTGTTTCTCAGTTCATATGCAGTTCATCAATCGCACACGTGTACAAAGATTCACATGTACTCATGTGACTCCATCCAAATCACCACACAAGCAACACTACACAGCCGTATCAGGAATTAAATTCTCGCACCTCATATGTTGAGACCAGACTTGTTGCTTTCTGTGCTTAATTCTTTAATTTATTTTTTAGGTCTTCTGGTGTTTTGGAAAATAGAACAATGTCATCTGCAAATCTTAAATTGCTTAGATATTGACCATTTATTCTGATACTTTTTCCCCCCGATTTAGATTTTTAAAAATGTCTTGTAGGCAAGCATTGAATATTATTTTGGTGACATTGTATCACCTTGTTTTATTCCTCTATTTTAATTTTTGCTTTTCGATTATTTAATTGTATATTACTTGTTGCATTCTGGTATATATATGTGTATATATATATATATGTGTGTATATATATATATATATATTAAAGATACCAAACAATTTTAAAATAAAACTTGGTTTTAATCCTATTTCCCAAGTAAGTCAAGTTTGCACCTGCACATAGTGCAAGTCAGGGCGACTCCACGTATTGCAAATCCAGGCAACTCATGGTAAAGGTGGAATAAGCTTTGATCACTATCCTTGGTATTTACCCTTAATGCAAAGCACATCTCCTAGCAGAGATGTATGATGCTATACATTAACCCTCCTACTGGCTGAGGTAGATGAAATAGCCAGACTACCTCAGAATTTTTCATGGATCAAAACTTCATCGGCATTCTATCTTTTATCAAGTATCTACCCTCCTCTGCTGTTAATACCTTAACTGTGATTTTAGAGCCATTAGCGGATTAACTGTGGTGGAGGACTTTTGAGTCACTTGTCTTTACATGTACTGTGGTACTTGGAATTTGCTTTACTGTACTAGGATATTTGATCTTTTTTTTTTTTTCCCCTCCATAATTTATTGTGTCTCTTTCCAAAAATAGAAGTTTTACATCTGCGAAAATAAATAATCAATCCTGAAATAACCACAGATTTTTTGCAATGAACATATTTTAGTAATAGTAAATTTCCTTCATTTACTGACAATATAGATTCTTTTTCACGAATTTTCAAATGTTTTTTTTTGCATTTAAAATATTTTGTTAAATATTTATATATTTAAATAACATTTAGTGAAATAAATATGACATTTTGCTTTCTTTCTTTGCAAAATACCTTTATATGAATAGTCATATTTCAATATTCAAAATTAAGTGGATATTGAATACCACATTTCGATTTTAGGAAATTTTTTTTTTTTTTTTTTTTTTTTTATGAGCAACAAATGATTATAAACTGCATTACTCGGTTTCTGATATTGTGTATTTTTTAGTATCAAAAATTTATACCTAATGATATTTTATCAGAGACTCTTAGTCTTCTTCTTTTGCTTAAAATTGCAACAGATTTTTTTTTTCTAGGATGCACATTACTGTAATATCCAGTGCTTAACCACTGTAGATATTTTGAAAATATAATAGGACAGATATCCTGTATGGGATGATTCAAAATTTATGCTCATTTTTAAGATTTTTTTACTGCAAACCCCCCTCCCCTCTCCTGTCCTGGAACTCAGTTACATAACAACTTTAAATTTGTTTCAGTTTACCGTTTTGACCAAAGAAATAAAGCAATAATAGTTGTATATCCGAAGCTTCTAATTCTGTACTCTTTCTTTGCATCTGAAATCAGCTCTTGAGTGGTCTGCTGAAATTATTCTAAGATTTAGAAATACTATGCTATATTTTCAATATATAAAACTCTTTATGCATACTACACAAAAGAAAGTTCAGTAGTATTATTTTTGTTTGTTTTTCTTTAAAAAAAATCTAAATATTACTACTTCTGCTGCTGGTTGCTATTTCTGAAATAATCTATGTCTTAGAAATACTTGATAATTAGCTGGAAGAAAAGCTAAAGGCTTATTACTCTTGGTGCTATTGAGAAAGGAAAGAGAAAACGCTAAAGTTTCTCAAGCTGTAGTGCAGAATACATCAAGAATGTTGTTTCTTTTCGATTGTTGATTACAGATATCCTAACAGAAATACTGACATTTCTTTTACATGCTGATACATTATTTATGCCAAAATAATTTCTTAATTTATAATGATCAGTTTCACGTTTATTATCCTATTATCCTAAAATTATAAATTATTTCATACAATTATCTTGAAAAAGAGGATTTGAATTATTTTAAAAGAAAAAGTGCATATGCGTTTCATAATCTTGTTTTTTGATGGGGGGGTTGGTATAGACCTCTTCAATTTGCAGATATTTCAGAGAATTTATTTCATAAATCGCTCGCAAGACAACTGTTACAAATGTAAATCACTTGGGGAACATACCCATTCATTTTAGTGTAAAATAGTAGCAAAGGTTTAGTTACATTAGATATCTAACCTAGAAGAAAATGGTATGTCTGCTAATATTAGAATGTTACGTGAATAATTTTTTCTGACATGATTTCTCTATTCGTTATAACATAACCAGTTTCCGGATTTTTTCCTTCCTGCATACTCCATGTTATATGCAGTGATTTCTTCTTTGTACTAAAAGAAAAAGAAATCAGATAACAGAAGAAAAATATGTAGTATTTTCTTTTCCACTGGCTGAATTTACAGTGTTCTTTCTTCATGTTTTGAAGAGAAAGTGCAAATGATTTTTTTCTTACAATTTTTGCCATTATAACATCTGATATAATTATAAGAGTGACATTTTACCATTTTTCTCCCACACGAGAAACAGAAATAAGGTAGTAATAATATTGGTGATTCTGTCAAACTTCATTGTAGCAGAAATTTTTATTACAAAACTTTGTAATATATATATATATCTCCGAAACAAGAAATTTGGATCCCATATCACATCACTGTTGAGTGTTGGCAAGGTGAAAATTTTCACATTATTATTTATATATTTTATTTATTAATTTTATTTATTTTTTTTATTTTATTTTATTTTTTTGGTGAAATAGCTTACCTGGTATACTCTTTCCAGTTCAATAGGAACTGGAAAGAGTATTCCAGTTCCTCTTATATTTTATTCCTTCGAAAATACGAAAATATAATTCTGTGTTATAAAAAGAACTTAAAAATTCGCCTTCAAGATGAAAAGGAAACAGTACATTCACGTATCCCTCCATCAATATTTGTAGTCCTGAAAAGAAACATTTTTTATTTCATACTGTTCAGAATTTAAAATGCTTGAACAGTGTGGAACACCCTAAAGCAAGGGTAAACACACAAAGCAGTTTTACACTCAGGGCACCAGATTTTTGTTTCCTTTCTGATATTTTTTTTATTACATACATAACATTTTCGTGCAGATTTTTTTTTATTAGCTGTTGGTGGTAGATTTTTGGGATAATGGTTGGAGTTAGCAGCATTCAACCTCAGATGTCTGGCAGGATTGCCTGTTTCTCTGCTTGCTGAAGAAGGCACATGTGCATGCAGCATTGCTTTCACAATTTCTATTCTGTATTCTAGATATGTTATGGTAGACAAATATTTTTTCTTGTGCAGGAGGAAACTGTTCCAAATAACAAAATCCGGTATATGTCCAAACACTTTTTTGTAATATTTTTTATGCTGTTTCCTCATTACAGAGTAGAATGATAGCTGCTGAAGGCGAAGGCTCCAACTTTTCTGCATTGCACAAAGTTTCCTTTGCTTACCCTGAATGTTACTGGTGCTTGCCATCTCGTAAATGAATTGTGTCTTGGGTATACTTACTAATTATTCCTTTCTGCCCAGCTCTAAGCTACAGAGATTACTAACCGACCCCCACTGAGAAGCAGAGCAATAGAACATGCAGCACACTAAAGAGCCTCAAGCAATATCTGAATATTTTACAAGCAGAAATTACTTGTTTGGTTTTTCTATCTTGCTTTATTCTGATATTGCATTTGAAGGATGACAGTGATTTTAAATATTAATTTTGCCTATAACTGAATATCAAATAATTTCCTGATTTATAATAATCAGGAAATAATATGTATATTTTCTGATTTTATAATTTGCTAATTTATAATAATCACCACATAGTTTCTGTATCAAAAAATTAAAGTTTTGTGGAGCAATTACTAGAGAGAAATAACGAATTAAATAAAAACTGCACCTACATTTCATAACAGTTTTCAGGTGTGTGATAGTGATGCAACAGGGGGGGGATTAAACTATCAAAGGCGAAATAAAGTTCAATTCTATTGTAAAAATATGGAAATGAAATTTTACATTTGATATACATATTTTGAATGATAAAATATAAGCAAATGTATCGCTTACTTTAAAAATTCGAGTATAATATCTGAATTATACAGAAAATATATACATATAAATTTAAATCATAACTGTTAATTTCATTTTGTAATGACCAATTATACGAGGAAACCAAGAAAGTGAAAGTACAAAGAACAGTTGAGTATTATTATTATTATTCGTGACACCTCTAAAGAAAAAAAATTAGTGATATGATTAAAGACTTTCATGTTATTCTCTATGAAGCAAAGTTACTCAAGCGTGTCCTAAAAGAAATCTGTGAAGTATTATTCGATTTCGATGATTTAGAACAACAATAAAAATAATATAATCTGGAACGTCGGCAGCCAGTTTTCTTTTCTTTTTTTTAAAATAATATTTCAAATAATTATCATGATTTAATTTCTTCAAGAACAAATTAAATGTTTAAGTTAAGCAATATTGCATCCCATATTGTTTCTTAGCCGAATAAGAAACTCAAAGAGTTTCATGCCGAATATAGAAACTATATAAAGTTCGGCGATTCCAAGCGTAAGCAAATACCTGGAAAGCAGCACCTGATCCATTTAGGTAGTGCAAACTGAGGCAACTCATAGAAAGGGTGGAGCAACCTCCGATCACTATTCTTTGTATTTACGCACAATGTGAACTTAGCTCCTAGGAGCTGTATTACTGTTCTACATTATGAGAGAAGGTCACCACCTAGACCGGTTTCAATAACAAAATCAGAAATAATATGGGATGCAATATCCCTTAACTTAAATAAGTTCATGTCGCCGAATTGAAGCCTTTAGCTCTTCATATAATTAATAACAAATTAAATGTTTTGTCGAGTAAGCAATTAGAAAAAAATTAGCGCAAAAAAATTAAGAATAAAATTAGTTCTCCAAGGTAAGGCTATATTTAAGTGAAGAAATTATGCAAGGATCTTTATTTTGTCCAGACATTAAAATTGGATTGTACAATAAAAAGAGAACACAAAAATATAAATAATTTCTCTATTTTTAGTCTATCCTATATAACTAAGATCCAGTTACCCAGCATAGAACAAGGAAGTGCGTTTCTTGTTATATGGCAACTGAGAGGCAGCTACGAACATGAGATAATCCGATTAACCGTTCTCTTCAGCTTGAGGGTTTATCACACCTTCTAATGGACATGATGGTCAAATTGCACTTCTTATCCCTGTCCTTTCAACAGGTGGGCCGAATCATATCCAGATTTAGCTGGACGTCTATAGACGTCATGGCTGTTTGGAAGGTTAAAGGCAAGGGACACTACCCAGACCAGTTTCGACCTTTATTGAGGTCTCATCAGTGGGAGCCAGGCTAAAGAAATGCCAAGGTTTAAGTAATACAGAGCTTTGTATGTATGGTTTTTCAATATCTTGTTCTTAGTATTCTTATTCTCTTTTTGATAGTTTTGTTTAGCTCTGCCTTTTCTATTTGGTTTAAGTTTTGCTTCAAGTTTTTCTTTGAATGAGTTTCTGCTGTTTTCTCTAGTTATTTTTATCATATTTAAACAATATCTTGGTGTAATGTATTTAAATATTTTTCTTCTTTTGCTTCCAATATCCTTTTATTATTTCCGTTTGATATATTTTTTTATTTTGTTCAAGCATTTCATTTGTTATGAAGTCATCTGTTGTCTTTTGTATAGGTTTTCTCCTTTCTGCTCTTGTATTTATGCTTATTCTTAAGCATAAATACAAGAGCAGTAGTAATAGGGCAATAGTGAATACAGATGACGTCAAATTTTTGCAGGATGATTTGGATAGATTGGAGGTCTGGGCTAAGGAGAATGGATGTCAGTTTAATGTGGCAAAATGTAAGGTTATGCATTTTGGGGTGAAAAGATTGGAGGCAGTTTACTGCATTGGTGGAACCGTGCTCCAGGAAATTGATGAGGCACGAGATTTAGGAGTGTTGGTAGATAAGGAATTGAAATTTAGGGGACACATTGCAAAAGTGGCCAAATCAGCTCATCAAATCACTTGGTTGCTGAAGAATACGTTGACAAGCAGGTTATTGTTCCTCTGTATCGAGCCTTGATAAGACCCCATCTAGACTACTGTGCTCAGATTTGGTCACCTAGGTTTCTTCTTGATGGGGAGGAGGTGGAGAGGATCCAGAGGCGAGTGACCAAGATGATAGCAGGTCTGTGGAATGAACCGTATGAGAACAGGTTGAGGATTTGTGGGTTGCAAAAATTGGTTGATAGGCGGAGGAGGGGAGATATGATTGAGACATTCAAATTATTAAAGGATTTCTATAAAATTAATTCAGAAGATATTTTTGAGAACATGGCTGGTTGTGGGAGGACTAGGGGACATCCATGGAAACTGGGCAAAAGTGTGGTTAGTAAAGGTGTTAGAGCTGGGTTCTTTACTTTTAGAGTAGTGAATGAGTGGAATGCGCTCCCTGAGTCTGTGGTGGATGCTGTGACAGTGAATGAGTTTAAGGCGAGGTATGATAGGTACTGTATGAATGTCAAATAGTTGTGATGAATATGATTTGGGGCCTCCCTCGATGAGTCTAATGACTCCCTGGAGTTGCCCGTAATAATAGTAATAATAGTAATTATTCTTCCTCTTAGCATTCTATGATTGCTTCCTGTGTTGAATTTATTTAAGACACCTACATCTCTGATTATATTCATTCTGTTGGTTAGGATGTAATCTATTTCTTTTTTTTTAACATCATTCAGTCCTTTCCATGTCCATCTTTGTTGAGGTCTTTTCTTAGAGAAGGTGTTGGCTATTTAGTGGCGCTAGTGTCCTTGGTAAATGTAGCAGTCGTGTTTAGCTAGTCTAGAAAACGTGTTTTTAAAGTTAAATATAGTGTGGCTTTTTGTCACAAATTGTGCTGCAGTTGTGCATCAGTTAGACACAAGTGTCCATCAGTGGTGTTATTGTTTGGAACTGCGTTGTATATATTGTGTTTTCACTGCTGTTTGTTTCACTATCTCAACATGTAAAGATGGCATCCAACAAGAAACGTACGTCAGCGGCATGCAGGACTTCTACATGAAAGGCTGGCTCAGCGTTAGATTTTTCACAATGGATGCGTTGCGGAAACTGCTACATGTATGCGCCGAAGAATGTGAAGGATCTGTGGTCGGTCTGGCTAAATGAGAAGAACGAAAATGTTGACGTATGTGAGAAGTGTCGGGATAGGCTGGAGCGTTTAGGAATGGAAGCTGACATTGTGACCGAAGCGGAAGAACTTCGGCGGGAGTTTATGAAAATGAAAAATGACCTTCGTCTTCTTCATGAGGAAGTGCTCAGTAAGGAGATACTGGAAGTTAAAGCTGAGTTTAATGTGTTAAACAGAGAAATTAGGACTATAGAGATTACTTTAGCTGAAGTAAGTAGAACAGGATTACATATGGGTGAGTCTTTGGTGAATGATGCAGTAATAAATAGTATGGGAGTGATTGGGAGTCAAAAAATAAAACCACAAGTGGCCTAGAAGAAACGAGATGTCGTGAGAGTGGGGGGGGGGTAAGTAATAGAGCGTTGAGTAATGAAGCTGGGAGAGTCATGCTGAATAGTGTAGAGAATGAGTCCATGAGTGTGGACTTGAATGAAATTAAGAGTAGTAAGATATATGGTGATTCTATGATTAAGGGTATGGAGAGTGGTATGCATGAGGAGTGCTTGGCTGATGGGACAATAGAAAGAGTGGCTTTAGCAATAAAGAGAGGGCATGAAGCAGACAAGATGATAGTTATGGTGGGTACGAATGACCTGAGAGGTAATATAAATCGGGTAGGAAAAGATTTAAGAACATTATTAGATATTGTGAAGAGGAAAAGTGTCAATGGGAGGATAGTGTGTGTGCTGCCTCGTTTTGACAATTACGAGTTAAGTAGACGAGCAATGATAATGAATGATATGATTGCAAGAATGTGCAAAAAAAGAGGTCTGGAATTTGTTGATGTTGAGTGTGTTTGAAGGAAAAAGGCAGTTGTATGCTAGAGATGGACTGCATCGTAACATGGAAGGACATAAGCGATTGAAGAAGTTATTGTTTTCTGAACAAGTTGAAGTAATTGGGCAGGGAAACTAATATTGAAAAGATTGAGTGTGTTGGATTCTGAATATATAGAGATTGGAGTAATTATTATTTGATTCAGAATCCAACATGATCTTCCATCACAAAGGCTAGACTTGTAAATATTATTTAATGTAAACAACTTATTTTACAATTTAATATTCATATAACTACTTTAATTTTGTCTAATATCTAATTATTTAATCAAAGATATATGTATTAATAGTGATAAGACTGTATTAAATATTATTAAGCTATTTTATTTATTACTATGTTAATATTATAAGAGTTTGTATTTGATAATTTAACTGCGCATTAATTGAAATGTAAATATTCCTTATATTTATTCCTATTTGTAGAAGTTTAGCGTTATGCAATACCTCAATTTTGTTATATTTTGTTTGGTTGTCATGGAAACGTATGTAAGTGAACGAGCATGTTTTTGGAACAGAACGTGGGGAGAAAGCTGAAAGTTTACTAAAAAGGAATTAGTTAAAGAGATCACGAGAAGAATTTAGGCGGGAAAAACTGATATAAAAAGCGAGGAACACTGGAAAAGAAGGAGCATTAGAGATTTATTAGAGAGGGATTGGCATTAGGTTGGAATCGGGGCATTCGAAAATCATAGTGCGATAATAGCGAGTCGGCAAGTCACTCAAGCAGCTAAATAAAGTCTACTAGTCGAGAAGCGGTTAGCTTATAAGTTTCGGAATAACAAATAAAGCTACGGAAGATAGCTAAGTGATTACGGATAGACTAGCGATTACTTGAGTTGAGATTTAATTTCAGGGCCGACCTATCAAGGACACACAGAATCTTGAAATAAAGCACGGAGTTACTAGAATAGTAGAGGCTGTAAAAATTGAAGTTTACCATTAGCTGTGCTTAGAATTATAGTGCCTAAAGAATTAATTGAATACTGGAGGAATGAACAACTGTGCTTATAAAACCTCAAGTTAAGGAATTATTGTGTGTTGCCTTATTTCATGAGTGATCGGTAGTACTTTATGCAACAACGTTTGTTTATGTGTGCAGTGACCGACAATTAATTCAGTTATTGCTGAGAAGATTTATTTTAATGAGTGCCGTATACTGTTTAAGTGTTTACAGTTATAAAAAGTGTTTGTGTGTAAGTTAAAGAAGAAAAAAGATTATCGGTAAGATTATTCCAACCTTTAATAATTCTATACAGAAAAGTGTGTGAGTTTCATCCTAGAAATTCCCTATACTAACAGTAACTGTTGCGGAGAATTAACTGAAGTGTAAAATTAAAAGTGTTTGTTTGTAAAGAGGTGTTACTGAAATTTTTATTGTATTTAAAACTTAAAGAACTATGAGATATTGATGTGAATGATCATTAAGGAACTTTATTAAATAGCTAAAAGGAACTGTGAGAAGACTGTATTACAGATAACAGAATTACCATTGTCTGAGTTTGCATGACTTTATTATCAGAAAGGCTGAAGTGTTTATAATAACATATTTAGTATTTTGATCTTAAGTGTATAATTTGTGATTTTAAAATTAAATGTTTTTTTTTGTTTATCTAAAGTTGTATTTTGCCTGAATCTCATTTACTGCACCATTCATAAAATATTCGAACCAAAGCGGGTAAATTAAGTAAGTTAAATATTCTCGGCCAGTGTATATAATATTAACACCTAAAAGGAGAGATAGTTGTTCAATTCTTGAACTAATTCAGATATAAAGTGGCGTAGTCTTTAAATATAAATTTTCTTTATATTTGAATTAGAAATCAACTAGCAACCTTCTATTTTGTTTAAGAACATCATAGTAAATAACAAGTCGGATCCAAGGTATAAATTAAGACGAAGTAGGATCCAACAAGTGTAAGAGAGAGAAACTTTAGCGCTGATTGTATATTTATTGATCCTTATATGCAGAATAAATTGCAGAAGAGAGGGGATAAAAATCAGCATGGGACTACGGAAGTTAGTGACTTATATATCAGTTCTAAAGCCGGTACAAGATCTAGAGGGAATTTGCAATTTTTGTATACCAATGTTAGAAGCATTCGAAATAAGAGAGAAGAATTTTTGGCATTAGTCAGTGCAATCTCACCAAAAGTTGTAGGCATTAGTGAAACTTGGCTGTCAGCAGAAGATGTGGTCACTGGAATTGAATGTGATGGGTACAGTATTTTTAGGGAGGATAGAGAAGATAGAACAGGGGGAGGAGTACTGTTGATGATAGCTGATGTGTTACAGCCAAAGAAAGTAGTATATAGATGATAGACATGTGAATGAGAGTTCATTTGAGGCAGTCTGGTGCGAAATAGTGACCAATGCAACCAAATATACAGTTGGATGCTGCTATAGGCCAGGGAGTGCAGGGGGAGGGGATATTGAATTCATGCATCAGCAAATTAGTGCAATGAGTGAAGGCTTAGTGATTATTATGGGGGATTTTAATTACGGTGATATCAATTGGAAGGAGGAAATATCATGTAGCAAAAAGGAAAATGAGTTCATACATCTTCTACGAGATAATTACTTGAAACAGCACATAACTGAAGGGACACGTGGTGTGAGAGTGTTGGACCTGGTTATTGGTTCAGGGGTTATATGCATAAGTAAGGTGTCCTTGTTACCTCCAATTGGTGAAAGTGATCATGTGGTATTGACTTGGGAGGTTGCAAAATCTGTGGATTTTTTCTGTTAAGAAGGGGTATATACGGAACTACAGGTTAGGCAATTATAACAAGCTTCGGAGCGAGCTTGCAGCTATCCCATGGCAGAACATATTGCAAGGGAAAGATGTTAGCAGTGCATGGGATAAAATCAGCGGGTATCTGAGGAAAGCAATATCAGATTGTGTCCCCATGGTCAGGAGGTCAAACAAGGCAGGCATTAGATGGATGAGCAGTAGTATCAAGCTTGATCTGCAAAAAAATAAAATGTTATGGAGAATTTACAAGGAGAAAGGTGACCAGTACACCCATGAGCGGTACAAGGCTCAAGCTAGGAAGGTTACCAGCATAGTAAAAAAAATTAAATCAGATTATGAGAAGACCTTAGCCAAAGAGATCAAGGGTAATCCCAAAGAGTTCTTCCGCTATGTGGCAAGTAAGAGGAAGAATGATTTCGGAAGGATAACTTTAGTGGGTGATGATGGTATTGAGGTGACAAAAACAGATGTAATAGTCGAGTTACTGAGTGATCACTTTTCAAAAGTCTATCACCCAAGTGAGGATATCTCTATACCTGTAGCAATAACTAATGTGAGAATTGAAGCTAAAGAATTAGAGGTATTAAATATATTGCAAAATTTAAATGCAAACACTGCTGTAGGCTTAGATGTAATATCAGCTCGGGTGTTGCGTGAATGTGCAAAGGAATTGTCAGCCCCTCTTACTTGGATATTTAATTTAAGTTTGAACTCTGGTATGGTCCCTAGGGAGTGGAAGTTAGACAAAGTGGTTCCTTTGCATAAGGGTGGCTCTAAAACTGCGGTAGTTAATTACAGACCAATCACCATCTCAGGAGTAGTGGTAAAAGTATTGGAAAAGTTGGTTAAAGACAAAATTCAAGAATGGGTGGATCAGGATATGAACCTTTAACAAAACCATGTTGGCCTCTATAGAGGCCAACATGGTTTTGTTAAAGGTAGATCCTGCCTTAGCAATCTATTAACTATTCATAATAGAATAACATCTGTTATTTTAGAACACTGCTACGCAAATTGGAGCAGATGGGAATGGATATTAAATTGGTGATATGGATAGGAGAATGGCTCAGGGAGAGATACCATAAGGTGGTGTATGGAGGAGCCGAGTCCAGAATGAGGCAGGTGACCAGTGGTGTGCCTCAGGGCTCTGTGCTTGTTGTTTAATTTGTATATAAATGATATAGGAAATGGCTTAAAGGGAGATATTCAGTTGTTTGCTGAGGATGCAAAGTTGTGTAGCGCAATAAAAAATCAAGCTGGTGTTGAAAGTTTGCAGGATGATTTAAATAAGCTGGTAAAATGAGCAAAAGATAATGGATATCAGTTCAATGTGGAAAAGTGGAAAAGTCGTGCATTTTGGGATTAAAAGATTACCAGCTGTGTACTACATTGATGGAAAGGTACTCCAAGAGATTGATGAGGCTAGGGACTTAGGGGTATTGGTAGATAGGGAGATGAAGTTCAGAGGACATATTGCTAAGGTGTCCAAGATTGCACATAGGATTACTTGGTTGTTGAGGAACACACTGACATCCAGAGATAAAGAGGTTATTATTCCCCTTTATAAAGCATTGATACTTCCACATTTGGATTACTGTGCTCAGGTATGGTCACCTGGATTCCTTGGAGATGAGGAGGCTGTGGAGAGGGTTCAGAGAAGAGTGATATAAAAAATGCCCCCTACATCGATAGATTGAGAGCTTGTGGATTGCAGAGATTGGTTGATAGGCAAAGAAGAGGGGATATGAGAGAAACATTTAAATTACTGAAAGGTTATTATAGGATTGATGCAGGGGAAATGTTTCAGCTGTGTAATAGTGAAGGAACAACAAGAGGTCATCTCTGGAAATTAAAGAAGAGTGTGGTTAACAAAGGTGTCAGAACAAGGTTTTTTGCCTGGAGATTGGTGAACGAGTGGAATTCATTGCCCGACTTAGTTGTGAGCTCTACGTCTGTAAATGAATTCAAGAAGAGATATGACAGATATTGTTTTGCTAGTTTGGGTCTCCTGCGATGAGTCTACTGACTCCATGGAAATACCCGTAATAATAATAATAATAATATTTTTAACTGATTTTTGGTTGCAAATTCGATTAATCTTTCTCCATGTTCATTCTTGGCTCCTAGTCCAAATTTCCCTGTTGGAAGTTCTTGTGCATTTGATTTTATTCCTGTTTTTGAGTTTAAGTCACCTATGATTAAGGTGTAATGAGTTTTTCTTTTTGCATGAAGTCTTCCAGTATTTTATAAAATTCTTCTATTTCATTGTCTTCATGGCTTGTTGTTAGTGCATATATTTGAATGATTTTGATTTTATATCTTAAATTTATTTTCAGAATCAGTTGGGCTATTCTATCTGATATTCTGTGTATACTTATTATCTGTTGTATTCTTTGTTTGTGAATTAGGAAGCCAACTCCGTTTCTATTGTTTTCTGTATTTCTAGCATATGCCCATTGTTTCTTATGTGCATGTTTTCCTCCTTTCGTCTTACTTCACTGAGTCCAATGATATCCCATTTAATTTCCTTTATTTCTTTTTTCCAACTCTAGAAGGTTTGCTTCTTCTCTCATACTTATGTTGTATGTACATATGTATATATATATATTATATATGTTTTTTTTCTATTTTCATTTTTTCACTTGTGTCTCTGCCTTTAAACCACATGCGTGGGCCTTGTTAATCCTCGGCAACGTCCGAGCCAGCATTGGTCTTTTGGGTGGGCAGGTGGGTGTGATTTATTAGCCTTAAAACACCATGCTGGCTAGACCAGTTGGTATTGCATGTTTAGCCTCCTCTAACGTGAGGTACAGATGCCATTAGCCTCTCCTCTGGAGTGCAGATGCTATTGTGGCTGTAAGCTTTAGGCAGCTTACTCTCGCCTTGTCACAGCATTGTCAGTGGGTTTTGTGGTATTTTGTAAAGTTAGCAGTGCCACCCACTAACTCACCATCCCCTGTTGATACTGCTACTGTTGGTTCAGGACTTCTTATTGGGTATTCGCAACTAGCCTCCATATCTGGCAGCCTTTCCCCTATCTGCCACCTGGGATCCTGCTTGATAGCAGTCAGCTCTGTCCCAACACAATACCTGTCCTATCATTATCATCATCAAATTCCTGCCATGTACCCTCAAGGGGTGTATAGGATATGATAGCACTACATGAAAAATTTACATCATTACTAACTTCCTATCTACAATTTTCCTCCAAATCAGTCTGTTACTTGTCAAGACTCCAACATTATCGGATCTTATATTTCTATCGTCTAAGGCAGTGGTCTCCAAAGTGGGGTACGCGAGTCGATATGTGGGGGTACGTCAAAAAAAGTTTTATATTGATAGGAAAAAAATTAAGTAATTAATTAAAGATAAAGAATATTACTTTCTTTCATCAATTAAACATATATCTAATATAGACAAAGACGTTATAAAGATCCTGTAAACTTAAATTTGCGAGTAGCACACATTGAGTGACTTTGCACACATAATCGTCCGTGGCAAAGCTGTCATGTTTTTTAAAACTAGGGAGTAAATCTCTTACTTCTTATCATTGCCATTGTTTGTAGAGCATCCTAGTGTTGACAAGCCCAACTAGAGAAGGAAAATTGCTTAGTTATCCTGCTACAGATGACACCACAGTTATATTAATTATTTGACTATTAGTAGTAAGTTTAACGATTTTTAGTGTATATTGTTTCTGTGCAATTCCAACGCCTTTTTGTACTTACTTTTACGTTTACACTAGAAATAGCGAATTAATATTATCAAAATTGCTTACATTTTTTAAAAATGTTTGATATTATCAATAGTAAATGAATTATATTTAAATTTTACAAATTAACCCTCACAAAATGGATAAATGGTTAAAAAAATTTCCTCCAAAGAAACCGCGAATTGAAGATAATTATGATAGTACTTCTACATCAGACAAACAACAAGGAAAAGATAGGATTGATTCTTCTATTCAAACAAGTTCGTTATCAGTCAAATTAAGTGATAAAAACAGTAATCTGAAACTTAACAAAACCTTGCCCAAGAAAGTTGAAATTATCAAGAAGACTACTTGAAATGGGGATTTACATCGACGATAGTCAACAATGAACCTCTTCCTACATGTGTATTGTGTCATGAGACGCTATGTAATGGAAGTATGAAACCATCATTATTAGTATGACACTTAAAAACTAAACATCCTGAACATGAACACAAATCTTTACAATTCTTTGAATGATGTTTGAAGACATGTGATTCTCAATCCAACAACTTAAAAAAATTCACTAAAATTAACGATAAATATTTGGAGGCATCTCTTGAGGTTGCATTCTTAATTGCAAAAGACCAAAAGCCACACATCATTGGGGGGAAACACTTGTACTCCCAACCACCGTAAAAATGGTAGAAATAATCGATGGAAAAGAATATGCAGATAAACTAAAATGTATTCCCTTATCAGAAAATACTATTGGTAGATGTATGAAATTATTGCAAATAATTTAAAGAAGCAACTATTAAAACAAATGACTCAATGTGAGAAATTTGCTATATAGCTTGATGAAAGCACAGATGTTGCCAACATGTCTCAGTTATTGGTATTTACTAGATATTATTTTAATAATGAATTACACGAAGAACTACTTTTTTGTGAGGCACTTCAGGAAAGATGTACAGGGGAAGATATCTTCCAACAGTAAATAACTTCTTTGTTAAAAAACAATATTTTGTGGAAAAACTGTTTTAAGCATAGCTAGCGATGGAGCTGCTGCTTTAATTGGTACAAAGAAAGGATTCAAAGGAAAAGTAACCGAAATAGCATCACATGTCAAATTCATTCATTGTATTATCCACAAGCTATTGCGGCAAAAAAATGCAGCCTGACATACACAAAATACTGCAGGATGTTATCAATATAGTTAATTTTATAAAAACGAGGCCTTTCAATAGTAAATTATTTACAGTACTATGTCAAAAGATGGGCAGTATCCACGAAAATCTTCTATACCACACGGAGGTTCGTTGGTTATCCCGAGGAAAAGTGCCTAAGAGAGTTGTAGAACTAAAAGATGAGTTACACATTTTTCTACTGGATAAAGATAAGAAATTTGCAGATCTTTTCAATGACGATAAGTGGTTATTAATACTGTGCTACCTAGTTGATATTTTTGAAAAAGTAAACATGCTTAATTTGTCTCTTCAAGGAAAAGGTAACATTTTAACAATGAATGAGAAAATAACTGCATTTTTGAAAGAAAAAGATGCTGTGGAGAGAGAGAAATTTGAAAAGGGATATTTAGGAATGTTTCCATCATTATCTGATTTCGTTACAGAAAATAATGTAAATGTAAAACAAACAAAAAGTCTAATATCTGCACATTTAAATAGTTTAGAGACATATTTATATAACTTATTCACAGATCTTTCTGGTGAAGAATTTCAATCCATTTTATACCCATTTGCAGACAGTGTAAAAATTGACCACCTTCCAATTATTTTTCAAGAGCAATTAATTGACATTAGATACAACACAACTTCGAAAAAGGATTTTCAACAGAAATCTCTTCACAATTGGTGGATGGGACTGAAGTCCGAGTATAGCAATTTAGTAAACACAGTAAATGATGCACTCCTACCGTTTGGTTCTACTTATTTATGTGAGGTGTCACTTTCTGCAATGACAGGTTTTAAAACCAAATATCAAAATAAATTAAACTTGGAACCAGATCTTCGTATCGCAGTATCAGGAGCCATCAAACCAGAATTTCAAGAAATTATGAAAGAAATGCAAGGCCATTGTTCACATTAAATATTGTAATAAATATGTTTCTAAGCAGTTAATAATAAAAATAATGTGTAAAAATATCTAGCTTTTTTAATTATTATGTGATGATACAAGGCATATTTCCTCTTTATAATACTTATTACAATAGATTTTTGCTCAATCAATTGGGAGTACGCGCTATTTATTTTTTCTGTCTTGAGGGTATGCGATCAAAAAAGTTTAGAGACCACTGGTCTAAGGCACTTTGTACCTTATCAATCCAACTATATCTTAGTCTTCTCTGGGTCATTTTCCTGACAACCTGGCAGAGAACACTTGTTTTGCTAATCTTTCCTCGCCCATTCTGTTTAAGTGACCATTCCACCTGACATTAGCTCTGCTAATGCATTCCTGGATGTTAACTATGTCAAGTTCTTTCCTAATATCCTCATTTTTAATATGATATTCCCATTGACACCATCTGTTCACGCCTATAATCTTTCTCAGGACTATCATGTCTGCGGTCTCTAGTCTTTGGTCAAGTGTTTTACTTCTGACCCAGCTCTCAGATCCATAAGTTGAAACTGGTTTGAACACTGTCTTGTATACTGCTAATTTAGTGTTCCGACTAATTTCTCTCTTATTCCATATGAATTTATTCAATTGACTTCCTACCATACTAGCTTTATTGATTCTGTTGTCTATTTCCATATTTAATTTACCATCTTCACTAAAAATCGTGCCTAAGTAGCTGAAATGTTTTACTTGATCCATAGGTTCTCCATTCAAAACACAGTTGATATTTTCAACGATTCTACCAATTTTCATTGCCTTTGTCTTTTTATTGCTGACCTTCATACCATATCTATTACAACAGTTATTCAATTTAGTCAGAGAATCTTGCAGACTTGTAGTGGATTTATTTAGAAGTATTACATCGTCCGCATAAAGCTGACATTAACATCTCCAATTTTGATATCATGTTTAGTACCACTTTCCTTCATAATATGATCCATATAGATAATATTATAACACAGGGAATAATGTACATCCTTGTCTCACACCAGATTTAACATTAAACCATCTTCCTGTACTTCCTTCAATTCTAACTGCTGACTTACAACTCAAATAAAGACTAAGTATTGCTTGATATAATGCCCCATTGACACCATATAACTGTAGCGTATTGAATAGTTTCTCTCTTGGCACCTTATCATATGCCTTTTCCAGATCTACAAAACTTAAATACAGATCTTTGTTATATTCCCATGATTTCTCAACTATTTGTTGTAAAGTGAAGATCTGATCCTGACAGCCTCTATTTGACTTGAATCCAGCTTGTTCTTCACCAAGCTTTTCTTCCACAATTCTTTTCGACAATTTCTCAAGTATACTTGCATAAATCTTACCAGGAACACTCAGTAGGGAAATACCTCTGTAATTCTCACATTCAGTTTTATTTCCCTTTTTATATATACAGGTACTATGAGAGCTCAACTCTAATCATCGGGAATTCGTCTCTCTGTCCAGGCTTTCTGAACTATGCAGTTCAGCCACTGTAAGACTTTTATACCATCATACTTCAGCATTTCTGGTCGAATATCATCTACTCCTGCTGCCTTTCCACATTTCAAGCCTTTGATGGCTTTTTTTAATTCAAGTATGGATATGTATTCCTGACTGTATGCCTGTTGAGTGTTTTTTACCACTGTGCTATCACTGCTTATTTCATTTAACAATTTTCAAAGGAATTACTCCATACTTCAAGGATATCTTTTTCTCCTGTTTTCATGTCACCTTTATCATCTCTAACTCCTTTTACAGAACTTTTTCCTCCATTTCTAAGCTTCTTCAACAACCTCCGGAATATCTTAACATCTTCTTGATATTTATTTTTTATGTTCTTGCCAAAGTCTTACAATGACTTTTGTTTAGCTAGTTTTACACAGTGTTTAGCTTTCTTACATTTGTCTCTGTATTGTCTAAGAGTGTTTTTTACCACTCAGTAGGGAAAAGAGCACAAGCTGACTTATTTGCCTGGAACTTTTGATATGTTTTCTTCTTTTCCTTCACTGCCTCTTAAACTTCCCGTGTCCACCATGGAGTTCTGATTTTTCTATCCTTGCAGACAACCTCACCACATGCCTCTCTGGCTGAATCAATCGGGGTTTACTTCAAGGCTTGCCACTGAATCTCCAAGGTTTGGTTCCTGTTCTCAAACTCTCATTTTTTCTTCAATAATCTTTGTGTATCTTAATCTACAGTTCACATCTGAGTTGAGCTGAGCGCTACTCAACTTTTATTCACTTTAAAATTTTCTTACATGTTATTCTTTTCAATATGAAATTCAATTTTATCCTGCTGAAGACTAAATAGTGATCACTTCCAATTTCAAATCCTCTGTACACTGGTGTCCTGCACCAGGGAGAAAACATCACTATCAACAATGACATAATCGTTGACTCTTCTCTCCATGTGAATTGATGCACATTTTTATGTTGGAACATGGTGTTAGTAATAACCAGTCCATGTCCTGAGCAGAAATTCAACAGGTAATCTAATGAAATCCAAAGCTAATAATAATGGCAAATACAGGTATTTGCCATTATTATTAGCTTTGCTCTTTTCTCCAAATTTTCCCAAAATATTTTTGTATATCTGACAATGATTTCCTACACTGCTATTTAGATCCCCAGCAAGGACCAATTTTTTATCTAAAGCCTCAAAAAATTCCTCCACTTTCTGTCTTAGTAGAACCTTCTGTGAGAACATAAGCACTAATAAGTCTCATTGTCCAGTTCCCCATTCTGATATTTGCCCACATCACTCTACTTGAGACTGCATGCCATTCAAGAAGATTAGCCTCATATTTAGTATTGAATACTATGGCTGCTCCTTAACCATACAGATTTATTTTTTAATGCTGACCATATTGTAATGCGTACAAACATCTTACATTCTTTGCCTACCAGTTTCGCTAGCAAACTGTCTAGCTTTTCCACCAAGGCGTTGACGGAAAAGCATAAAAAAAATAGTAAATGCAAATTGAAAGGAACATAAAAACATTGTGAACAATCTAGTAGCTAAGTTACATGTTCGCGTGACAGAGACTGAACGGACTTATTGTTGTTATTCATTATCACGCATGCGTGTTTGTTGTAAATGTGTAATGTGATTACTGGCTAGCTGTAGTTCAGATGGATTTAGAGAGAGGATCAGGTTTTTCCACGAACTGTTTAGAATAGTACCCTGATTTCTGTTGAGGTTTCTGCCGGTTATTAACACTATTGTGGCTTCCTTGAATAAACGATGTCTATAGTCGTCATCCAAATATGGCATGGATATGTTTTTGCCACTCTATCATGTGGTTAGACGTACAGAAATGATGTGCTAAGCCAGAAGAAATACTTCTGTTGTGGTTTACATCACCAACATGTTCTTTTTGTCTGATCTCTACACTCCGTGAAGTTTGTCCGATGTAGGCAAGACCACAGGAGCAAGGAATGTAATATACTCCTGAATACTTGTAGATTGGCACCTTATCTTTTGAGGATCCTAGAACCTGTCTGATGCTGGTGGTTGGTTTGAAGAATACTCTGATGTTGTAAGCTCTTAGTATTCTGGCTATTTGATAAGAAATTGACCTGATGAAAGGGATCACTACAGTAGAAATGTGCTGGGAGCTTGATTCTTCTTGTCTGGGGTTCACCCTATAGATAACCGGCGGAAACCTCAACAGAAATCAGGGTACTATTCTAAGCAGTTTGTGGAAAAACCTGATCCTCTCTCTCTAAATCCATCTGAACTACAGCTAGCCAGTAATCACGTTATGCGTTTACAACAAACACGCATGCGTGATAATGAATAAGAACAATAAGTCTGTTTAGTCTCTGTCATGCGAAAGTGTAACCTTAGCTACTAGATTGTTCACAACGTTTTTATGTTCCTTTCAATTTGCATTTACTATTTTTTTTATGATTTTCCGTCAACGCCTTGAAAAAGCTAGACAGTTTGCTAGCGAAACTGGCAGGCAAAGAATGTAAGATATTTTTACACATTACAATATGGTCAATATTAAAACAATAAATTTGTATGGTTAATTATCAACGACTAAATATGTTTAATTTAAATGACTACTCCTTCTTTTCCTTCATTGTCATTGCCTGAATATAACATTTTGTATTTATTGCTGAGAAAGATCTTGCCAGTTTTTGTCTTTATACCTATCATATATCTCCTTAAACTTATTCACCATTTGTGACACTCATAAACCACCTCTCACAATCTATTCCACTCATTCACCACTCTCCAAGTAAAGTACCTAGTCGGGAGACTCTTACTAACCACCACACTCTTAAACAACCTCTTAGTGTGTGTGTGTGTGTGTGTGTGTGTGTGTGTGTGTGTGTGTGTGTGTGTGTGTGTGTGTGTGTGTGTGTGTGTGTGTGTGTGTGTGTGTGAGTGAGTGATCCCTTGTTTTCCCCATACTGCCTATGTATTGAAAATTTTCTTTTGTGTCAGTTTTATAGAATCCCTTTAATAACTTATAAGTTTCTATCATATCCCCTCTCCTCTGCTTGTCAGCTAAACTCTGTTAAACCCAATGTATCCTCATAGGGAACATTCCACTGACCTGTTACGAGCTTGGTCACTCATCTGTAAATCCTCTCCACCACCAAATGCACGTGACCAAACCTGTGCACAGTAGTCAACATGTTGCCGAATTATAGCCTTATAAAGAGGATTAATAACCTCCCTATCTACTTGTCAATGTGTTCTTCAACATCCAAGTAATCCTCTGAGCTATTTTGCCATCTCTTGCACTGAATTTCAAATCTCTATCCACTCCCCCCCCCCTCCCAGATCTCTAGCCTCATCAATCTAGTACCATCGATATGATATGAAGTATGTAACCCTTTCATCCTGAAGTGCTTTACATCATTAAATTGATAACCATTGTCCTTTGCTCACACCACCAATTTATTTAAGTCATCCTGCAAGGTATCTATATCACCTTTATCGACTATTGTCCTCCCCAGTTGTGCATCATTGGCAAACAACTGAAACTCCTCCTCCCCTCAGATCTGCTATTTCTTAATGTAGAAATTAAAGAGTAATGGTCCTAGTACAGAGTCCTGGGGCACTTCCTAGTCAATCTCATTCACCTTGATTCCGCTCCACCAAACACCACTCTCTGATATCTATCTATCAGTCACCCCTTGTCCATGCTACCAGCCTCATATCCATTCCCATTTGCTCCGACATGTAATAATTTTCCATATGGTATTTTGTCAAATGCTTTTGCATAGTACAGTGGTATGTATAGCCATTTCTTTTATCCAGTTCCACTGTCACGTTATTATAAAATGTGAATAAGTTACTGAGGCAGGACCTACCTTTTGCAAAGTCATGCTGCCGCTATAGAGAATCATATTTCTCTCCACCTATTCCTGAATTTTACTTTTAACCAACTTTTCCAAAACTTTTACCACCACTCCAGAGATTCTAATTGGTCTGTAATTTGCTACTTCTGTCTTGGAGTCCCCTTTATATAATAAACTATCTTACCCTTTTACCGTTGGCTTGGAACCTTGCCAGAGCTGAGACTTAGATTAGATTAAATAGCAGAGGCACTGCTACTTCACTGCACGTTCTTATAGCACACGAGCTGATGTACCATCCATTTCCAGTGCAGTATTCACATTGATATTTTTCAGTATACTGAGTGCCTCCAGTACAACTGCCTAAATTCTCACATCAGTCTCTGTCACGTTAGTAATTGCAAAGTCACCACCTGGAATGATATACCTTTGCAAAATGATCACTTAGTAACTGAACTATTTCATCTGCTTCTGTCAATTTCCTGTCATCAGTGCTGAGTAAAGTTATCTTTCCATAATCAATCTTTCTCTTGCTATGTAGCAAAAAAAACTTTTTTTGATTAACTTTTATCTGCTTAGCTGATTTTCTTTCAAAATCTGATTTAGCCTTCCTTACCATACTTGTTACTCTTCTTGCTTGTGCTTTATATTACTAATGAGCATGCTGATCATATTTTTGTTTATATTCCTTCCACGATGCTTTTTTTTTTTTTTTGCAGTTCCTGCTTTGCTGTTTTAAGGATACTTGTGACATAAGACTGGATGATAAATGCACGTAAACACAAGAAAGATATTTAATTAACCCAATATTTCGGTCTGGAAATAGCAGACCATCTTCAGTGGTATTACAAGGACAGTTTAAAAAAAAAAATACAAGCTAGAATACTAATAATAGATCGTTAAAAATAGAACACGCCACATGATGTTATATCACCAAGTATTAAGTATAAAACGGAAACATTTTGAAGTAGAGACATGATTGAAAAAAAAAAAAAAAATTAATGAGTAATCTTGATTAGACTTTCCCAGATTTTTGATATAGATATACAGTCATTACGATTCAGGTTGGGATGATGGAGTAAGGCCTCCACGCTTTCCTTGAACAAACGTTCGAACCTATAACGGGATCTATGTAAGAGACTAGTCCTGGACCAAAAGATGCTGTGGTCAGTTTCAATCCCATGTTGAGCCAATCCAGACTTTTCAGGTTTGTTGTGAAGAATGGAGGATTGATGTTCTTGGATTCTTTTTTCAAGAGAACGTCCAGTCTGCCCAAAATAGGAAAGATCACAGTTGCAAGGAATTTGATAAACTCCAGGAAGTGATAAAGTTGAGTGTTTGTCTTTAGGAGAAGGAAAATGAGAAGACAATTTGTTAATAGGTGTTAATAATTTGTTAATAAGTAGTTGTTAAATCATATTTCTTTAAAATTCTTGCGATCAGTTCTGAAATACCGGAGATATAAGGAATAGGCACTCGACGTATTGAAACTTTGTTGTTTTGTGGAGAATTATAAGAATTGAGAAGATGTTGAGTACTTTTTTAGAAAAGCCATTGAGTTTCATGTGTTGTTGGATAGTAGAAAGTTCTTTTTGTAGATAATCAAAAGTAGAACAATTAGTTTTTGCTCTTCTGATGAGGCATTTTATAATTCCTGTTTTTTGACAAGGATGATGGACTGATTCTTTAAGAATATAACGACCTGTGAACATTGGTTTCCTGTATACTGTAGTTGTAAGAATATTTGAAGTACCCTTAAAACAGCAAATTCTTATCCTTCACGGGGAAAATGCTACCAAACTAACCGGTAAATTAGGAAAACTTTCAGTTATACAAGGTAGGTTACGAGCAAAAAATTTCTTAAAAAAGTGCCGCGACAACAAGATTATTCCCAATTTCGCTAAGATTAAAGAACCAATAAAATCTCCTGGAGCTCATAATATTTACCGGAACACTAGTTTATCTCTAATCCGTAATCAACTGAAAGCTGCTAAACATGACCTTGCTATTCGCAGTCATCACATTTCTGATCTGCGCACCTATATTTCCACAAATTTGGATCCACATCTTTCTCACATAGTTCTAAATGTGGCTAAACGTTCTACTCAATGTGCTTATAATAAACTAAGTCAACATCTTAACCATAAATATGAAGCTCTTTCTTCTAGACAATCCAAGCCCTTCATAACTCCAGATAATTGGATTGTCAATATATCTGGACGTCCTTTGACTGAAAACAAAACCCTCATCCTGTCAAAAGGACATGATTTTTCTATTGTTCCAAATAATATACCATATCTAGATTTCCTAGTTAACATTGAAAGGAATCTCAATCATCTAACTAGTGATGAAGCTAATGCTCTTCGCCTAGAAGTCGCTTCTTCTCTACTTAAGGCCAAACTTCCTCCTTCCAACATATCTCCTTCTGAAATGAAATCTTTACAGTCCTTGAGAAAAAATAATCATTATCACCAAAGCTGACAAGGGAAAAGCAACAGTAGTTATGGACTCAGCAAATTACAGAAGAAAACTTTCTCTTTTGCTTCGAGATCGCTCCACATATCAAGAAATTGATTATAATCCAACCAACAGACAACTAAAGAAATCAAATTCTCTCTTAGATGAAGTCATCAGTTTAGATAAAGACACGATTGAAAGACTTAAAACTCATTTTGCAAGCCCTCCTAGATTTTATGGCCTTCCAAAAATCCATAAGATTGACTATCCTCTTCGTCCAATAGTAGATTGTATTGATTCTCCTACTTACCGTATAGCCAAATATCTAGCTAAATTATTGAAATCTTACATTGGCAACTCTAATTCTTTTTTAAAAAACTCCTCAGATTTCTTAGAAAAATTAAAAAATGTCTCATTACAACCTTCAGATCTTATGGTTAGCTTTGATATAGAATCTTTATATACCAATGTACCTCTCAAGGAAACTTTAAAATTACTTGCTGACATCTTTCCTCAAGACATTATAAAACTATTCGATTTCGTATGTCAAAATAAATTTTACAGCCAAGTAGAAGGAATGGCCATGGGGAGTCCTCTTTCTCCTGCTTTAGCAACTTTTATTTGAAACATTTAGAAAAAGTCCTCTTCTCATCTATTGTCCCTCAACCATCCTTTTGGGTAAGATATATAGATGACATCTTTACTATTTGGCCTCACAGCAAAAACTCTTTACCTTCTTTTTTAAACAGTATTAATTCCTTGCATCATCGTATAAAGTTTACTATGGAAATAGAAGAAAACAATCAGTTATCTTTTTTAGACGTTCTCCTCATCCAGTCACCTTCAAATATTCTTACAGCTACAGTATACAGGAAACCAACGTTCACAGGTCATTATATTCTTAAAGAATCAGCCCATCATCCTTGTCAAAACACAGGAATTATAAAATGCCTCATCAGAAGAGCCAAAACTAATTTTTCTACTTTTGATTATCTACAAAAAGAACTTTCTACTATCCAACAACACATGAAACTCAATGGCTTTTCTAAAAAAAGTACTCAACATCTTCTCAATTCTTATAATGCTCCACAAAACAACAAAGTTTCAATACGTCGAGTGCCTATTCCTTATATCTCCGGTATTTCAGAACTGATCTAGAAGAATTTTAAAGAAATATGATTTAACAACTACGTATTCACCTATTAACAAATTGTCTTCTCATTTTCCTTCTCCTAAAGACAAATGCTCAACTTTATCTCTTCCTGGAGTTTATCAAATTCCTTGCAACTGTGATCTTTCCTAATTTGGACCGACTGGACGTTCTCTTGAAAAAAGAATCCAAGAACATCAATCCTCCATTCTTCACAACAAACCTGACAACAAACAAGTCCTGGAACAAAGGCATCTTTTGGTCCAGGACTCGTCTCTTACATAGATCCTGTTATAGGTTCGAACGTTTGCTCAAGGAAAGCGTGAAGGCCTTACTCCATCATCCCAACCTGAATCGTAATGACTGTATATCTATATCAAAAATCTGAAAAAGTCTAATCAAGATTACTCATTATTTTTATTTTTATTTTTTTTTCAATCGTGTCTCTACTTCAAAATGTTTCCGTTTTATACTTGATACTTGGTGATGTAACATCACGTGGCGTGTTCTATTTTTAACGATCTATTATTAGTATTCTAGCTTGTATTTTTTTTTTTTAAACTGTCCTTGTAATACCACTGAAGATGGTCTGCTATTTCCAGACCGAAATATTTGGTTAATTAAATATCTTTCTTGTGTTTACGTGCATTTATCGTTCAGCTCCTGCTTTATATTGCTACTCATTCATTTAATCCCTACTTGGTTTGGTTTATTCTCCTGACCCTGGATATGCAGTCTGATACTGCCTTGCTCAAACAATTCCTGATTGCTTCCAGGCACTAATGACATTCATTCCATGTAGTTATTATGCCATATCACTGCTCTAAGTCGACTCCTAAGTTTGTCATAATCGCCAGCTTTGTAGTTCTTCGACATGAACCTTTTCTTGACTGAAAATTCCACATGTTGAGCAACCTCCCAGGACAAGACTGCATGGTCACTTTTCCTGATTGGAGGTAGAGTTGCTACTTTTGTTATAGATAGATCTTTTGATGCTGTTACAAGAACCAACATTTGTAACAGCACAACCCTTGCCATGTGCCCTTTTCTCTTTCCAATCTATATCCCTATAGTCAAAGTCCCCATGATAATTGCTTGGCCTGCATCATTGTGCTAATCTACTGATGCATGTCATCCACATTTTCTTCTGGACTAGATCTTTAGCAACAACCAACAATATATTTTGTCCTGTTGGCCTCTCCTTTGTTGGTTGAAGTTCTTCAGCTATCATTAATAATAATACTCCTTCTTCTCCTGAACTATTTTTTCTGAAAATATATCTGTTACATTCTATCCCTTGTAAATACATCATTCTCTGACAACCAGGTCTCACTGATGCTAATAATTTTTGGCCAAGTCGAGCTGACTAATGCCAAAAACTCCTCTCTTTTATTTCTGATACTTCTGGATTCGTGTACGTGCATTTCAACATCCCCTTGGGCCCTTAGTTACCCTTACATAATGTCATTATCTGTCCATTCAGATTTAAAACCTGGGAAACTGTATCCAGCTTTTCACAATCATTTCTGCACTCATACTCATCTATCCCAGAGGTGGCTCTTTACTCACAGTTATTCCTACTCACACTCATTTGTCCCAGAGGCAGCTAGACATGCTTTATTGCTTCTCCCCTAATTTCCCTGGTTTTGCACTTCTAAACTCTCACTGAACAACACTTTCTCTAAGCCTTTAACTCCAAAACCATTCAAGTGCAGTCCATCAGGCTTATACAGATCCTTTTGTCCATCAAATTCACTCTACACCTCTTTATAAATTGCACACCATTCCTCCTACACGGTCTTTTCATTGATAATCATGGCCCTTCTTAATTCTGTCCTATCATACTTAGGCAGCAGGCTTACAATCTTTATTCTTGCTTTTCATTTTTGCTTCTTCCAACAACCCTTTCCTACCCTCTTGCATTGCATATTTCTCACCTTTCAAATCATTTGTGCCTGCCAAAACAATTAATGATAAGAAGTAGATTAAGTTACTTTTTTAATTTCTCTAAGGAGATCTGACATATTCATATTCTCTATAAATTTTACAATTAATAAATAATTTCTGATATTTTATATATCTAAATTTATATGAAACTTTGATTTATGTGTGCCACTCTAATTTGTCTCTGAATGAAACAACAGAATACATTTTAATAAAGATAAATACCTAATTACGAGGATGGTCTGAAAAGTTCTCAGCCTAACAATGAAGAAATGAATTTATAATTTCAAAATTATTTTTATTTTTCAACATAATCTCCCTTAAGACTAATACATTTATTCCAGTGATTCTCCAGCACCGTTATCCTGTCCCTGTAGTGGTTCTCACTGAGATCTGCAAAATACCCATCACATTTTGATTCGAGGATAAACGCTGACCAGCGAGGAAGAGATAGAAGTCAGAGGGAGCCAAATCTGGGGAATAGGGTGGATGTTCCAACAATTCATAGTGCAGATTCCTTGATTTTCCCATTGCCAAAACACTTGATTTTTTGCCACAAATGATGATTTTTTTCTTCTGCAAACTGGGTCTTTTCTCACAAATTTTTTCATCTAGTCTGGTTAAAAGATCAGAATAATATTCCGCAGTTATTGTTTTACCCATTTCAAGATAATTAATAAACAAAATGCCTTTGCATGATTCCAAAACAATGCCATGACCTTTCCTGCTGATGAAACCGACTTTGTCTTCTTTGGTGCTGAACAACCGCTTCTGTCCACTGTTTTGACTGCTGTTTGTATTCTTGTGTGTAATGGTGAATCTAAGTTCATCCACAGTAATAAATTGACACACAAAATCAGTTTTATTCTTGTTAAAACACTCCAAGCACTGTTCAGATATTTACATACGAGTGTGTTTTTGATCTCCTGTGAGCAAGTGCTGCACCCATCTTGCGCAAAGCTTTTTCATTTGCAATTCTTCATGCAAAATATATCCTACACATTCTTTTGAAATGCCTATAGTCTCAGCAATTTCACGCACATTGACTCGTTTAAACTCAGCAGCCAATTTTTTAATTGTCGAAAATGAAAGAGAAGAGTGTCCATAAACTTTTATGAACTTCAAATGAATTTTTTTTTTTTTGGCATTAAACCTTCTTTTACAAAGAATTTTATAACCGCACGATACTCAATTTTATCCATTTCAAGGGACAACACTTTTGCTTCAGACAGCTGTATGAAACAAAGTACTTGATAGAATGAGTTGCAATTTCACATGGATGCTTATGACAGATATACTGACTTAGGGAAAAAAATCTCTTGCCAATAGCGTTGCCGTCTATGGTCGAGACCGAGAACTTTTCAGACCACCCTCGTACACTACATTCAGTTTAGCCTGATAGTGCAGAGTTATTATTACTATTATTACGGGCAACTCCAGGGAGTCATTAGACTCATCGAGGGAGGCCCCAAATCATATTCATCACAACTATTTGACATTCATACAGTATCTATCATACCTCGCCTTAAACTCATTCACTGTCACAGCATCCACTACAGACTCAGGGAGCGCATTCCACTCATTCACTACTCTAAAAGTAAAGAACCCAGCTCTAACACCTTTACTAACCACACTTTTGCCCAGTTTCCATGGATGTCCCCTAGTCCTCCCACAACCAGCCCTGTTCTCAAAAATATCTTCTGAATTAATTTTATAGAAACCCTTCAGTAATTTGAATGTCTCAATCATATCTCCCCTCCTCCACCTATCAACCAATTTTTGCAACCCACAAATCCTCAACCTGTTCTCATACGGTTCATTCCACAGACCTGCTATCATCTTGGTCACTCGCTTCTGGATCCTCTCCACCTCCTCCCCATCAAGAAGAAATCTAGGTGACCAAATCTGAGCACAGTAGTCTAGATGGGGTCTTATCAAGGCTCGATAGAGAGGAACAATAACCTGCTTGTCTCTGCTTGTCAACGTATTCTTCAGCAACCAAGTGATTTGATGAGCTGTTTTGGTCACTTTTGCAATGTGTCCCCTAAATTTCAATTCCTTATCCACCAACACTCCTAAATCTCGTGCCTCATCAATTTCCTGGAGCAGGGTTCCACCAATGCAGTAAACTGCCGCCAATCTTTTCACCCCAAAATGCATAACCGTACATTTTGCCACGTTAAACTGACATCCATTCTCCTTAGCCCAGACCTCCAATCTATCCAAATCATCCTGCAAAATTTTGACGTCATCTGCATTCACTATTGCCCTACCCAACTTCGCATCATCCGCAAACAAATGAACTGTTCCTCTCAGATTATTTCCTATATCATTTATGAACAAATTAAACAGCAGTGGTCCAAGAACAGATCCTTGTGGCACACCACTTGTCACAGGCCGTCTTGTGGACTCTACTCCCGAGTAAACCACTCTCTGATATCTCTCCGTCAACCACCCTCCTATCCATCTCACCAACCCTATGTCCATTCCCATATGCTGCAATTTACTGATTAGAATTCCATGTGGAATCCTGTCAAAGGCCTTGGCAAGGTCCAGTAGAATCACCGTAAACCCATTACCCTTATCCAGTTCAGCCGTCACTGTGTTATAATACGTGAGCAAGTTACTGAGGCATGACCTACCCTTCACAAAACCATGCTGTCCCCGATACAGTATCCCATTTTCTTCTATGCAATCTTGTATTTTCCTCTTGACTATTTTCTCTAAGACCTTGACAATGATTCCTGATATGCTAATCGGTCGGTAATTTACAACAGCAGTCTTGGAACCACCTTTATGCAGTGGAACTATTTTCCCCTCTTTCCACCCGCTCGGGACTAACCCAGACCCGAGACTCAAATTAAACAAAATGGTCAAGGGTACTGACAATTCTTTAGCTGCTTCTCGTACAACACGAGCTGGTATACCATCCAATCCCACAGATGTATTGACATTGAGGTTATGCAATAGACTACTCACCTCCACTTCATTAACCACAATTCCCGTATAATCTACTGGTTTATTCGTTTCTGCAATGTCACCACCTGGATGATATACTTTTGCAAAGTGCTCACTCAGTAACTCAACTATCTCAACTGATTCAGTTACCTCCCTATCATCGGCATTCTTTAAAATCAATCTGCCATGTACATTTTTCCTTTTACTTGCTACATATCTAAAAAACTGTTTAGGATTCTCTTTAGCCTGCATGGCCAATGTTCTTTCGTAATCCTTTTTTGCTTTTCTTACCACACTCGTCACCCTTCTGGCCTGCGCTTTATACCGTTCATGTGCCTGCCGGTCACCCTTCTCCTTAAATTCCCTCCATAGTTGTTTCTTTTTTTGCAACTCAAGCTTAATGGTGTTATTCATCCATTTAACCCCTACTTGATTTATTATTCAGACTCTAGGTATGCAGTCAGCCATTGCTTCATGCAAGCACTTCTTAACTACCTCCCATGCACTATCAACTTCTAGTCCTTGCAGTTGTACATGCCATGGCACTGAACCAATCAAACTCCTAAGCTTGTCATACTTTCCCGCCCGATAATTCCACATGTACCCTGTCTTAATTGAAAATTCTACACCTTTAGCCACCTCCCAAGTTAAGACCCTATGATCACTCTCACCGATTGGTGGCAATGTGGTCATGTTTGTTACAGCCAAATCCTCAGATGTAATTACTAGGTCAAGCACTCTCTGACCCCTAGTATTTTCCATTACATGCTGTCGCAGATAGTTATCCCTTAATAACCGCATAAAATCCAGTTCCTTCCTCCCGTGTGTCCTCTCCTCACTCCAATCAATGCGACCATAGCTGAAATCTCCCATAATAATCACCCTCCTTCCACCCATTTCTTCTATTTGCTTGTGCATACTGTCACCACCATCTTTTCCATCACCTGGTCTATAGCAGCACCCAATTGTATATTTAGTTCTGCTAGCCACAATCTCACACCAAATGGCCTCAAATGTGCTCTTTTCTCTATCCTGCAATTCAACTTCTATTCTCCTTGGCTGGAGCTCATCAGCTATCATCAACAATACTCCTCCCCCCATTTTATTCTCTCTGTCATTCCTGAACACACTATACCCATCACATTCAATCCCACTAGTTATATCATCTACAGTCAGCCATGTTTCACTAATACCTATAACCTGTGGTCTGGAAGTGCCAACCATGGCCAAAAACTCTTCCTTCTTGTTCCTAATACTCCTAGTATTAGTGTACATGAATTTAAGACCCCCATTAGCCCCAACCCTACCTTGATGCCTTATATTAACTATCCCACTCTGATTTGTTGTCCTTATTTGCTCTGGCATATTATATTCATTCTTACATTCAACTGCCTCCATAAGGACTGTATCTCTACCCCCCTCCCCTAACAAATCTAGTTTCCCTGAATTTGCACATCCACTACATTCAGCAACACTTTCTCAAGTCTTCTTACACCGTAACCATTCAAATGCAAGCCATCCATCTTATATAGATCCTTTCGCCCATCAAACTCACTCCACACATCCACAAATTCCACACCACTCGTCATACATAACCCACTCATAAAGTCATTTGCAATTATAGCCCTCCTTTTAAACATTTCACTGTCATACCGTGGCAAAAGACTAATCATTCTAACTCTCTCACTCTTTTCATTTGCTACCTCAAACAATTCATTCAGGTCTTCTATCATTTCCATTTTATCTCCTTTCAAATCATTCGTACCTGCGACAACAATCATTTCTTTCACCCTTTCCTTTTGCTCTCTAATAGACGCAGTTACGTCCTTTATGGTCGCACCAGGTTGGTACGATTTTGTCAAATCCTCTACTAACACACCTCGTACTAACGAGTCTCCATACAGCACTCTATCCTTCATTTTGTTCATGTTCACATTCATACGTCTATTTTTCCTGTCATACCTTTTATTATTGGTTGGTTCATTCAGTCTACTTTTGTTCATGCACTCTAGCTGCTGTTTTGCTCTTTCTATCGCACTATTCAACAACGCTATCTCACTCAATGCATCTATCTCATCTTTTTTGTTCTCTGAGAAACCATTTATACTATCATTCACACTTTCTACATTCACACTCTCACAATTTTCATGTACAACCTTGCCGTTTCTTGTCATATCCCTATTTCCTTCATTTTGAAGGTTGACAAAAATATCACACTCACGATCCGAAATACACTTCAATTCCGCATTCTCCCTACATTTTCTACACACATTCAATCCTTTATCATCATCTAACCACACTCCGACCGCACTTCGCAAAGCGTACATTTCACAGCTAGTACACTGACTCATTTCTTTTATGCTACCGTTCTTTGATAACGATGGCGAACCTTCATTACTGGCCGCCATTTTCCTACGCACAGGTGCCATATTTATCTGTAACGTGTTTTGTCAAATTAAATGTTATAACACACCAAAATAGACGCACTAAAATACGCAAGGCAAACAAAACAAAACTACACAATATTAAGTAATTTGTATCGATAACTGAAAATGATACTTATCTTATCTGGAGCTTGCACGAACACTACTCATTACGAATTCATCTAGCGGCGACTTCCGACATAGATTATGTTATAAAACACTTTAGTACACTAATCACGTTAATAAAGCTCTAATAATATACCAAAATTAAACACTTAAGTCCATTAAATTGAATCCAAAACACCAATAAATCAACAAAAAACACAAATCTCTCAGGAGCTCTCCGATAGCACGACCGTTCACCAGCTAGCCTCGACACCATCCCAGTGATTTGAACTGATTACTATCAGTTCAAATCACTGCCCATGTTTTGAAATCAAAAATGATCTGTTTAAGATAATAATAATAATTAACAGAAACTTATGAATGTATTTTAGTGTACATTCTGAATCAAAATGACTTGACATTTTTTGTTTAAATTCCAAAATAATAAATTTTATTAAAATCTGTTGTGCGAGAATCTGGGAATAACTTGCATCGAAGGTGATTATAGGTCCATTATGCAATTTCAAAATCGTTTCCAGACTTTTTCAGTAATTGCAAAAGTCATGGTAATAGTTAATAGATATAAGAAAGTGGTTGAAAATACAGTTGACTCTCACTCTAACAAACTAACAAAAAAAGTTCCAACCAAAGTTATATATACCGAAATTATTTTAAAAGAAATTCACTATAACGAACTATGTCGGAATGCAAAAATAGTTTTAAAATATATACTGTATTGGGGTGGGGAGTTACAGATCATTGAAGTTTGAAATTGTAGTATTTATTATTATTTATTTGCATACCCGCGCGGTTAGCCTAGTGGCTTTGCGCTTCGCAACCATATGCCTGGGGAAGGAGTGTCCCAGGTTCGATTCCCGTTGTAGACGTGAGGAATTTGAGGATCTTCCTCAGGCATAGCCAAGTTAGCCGGTCTTGGGCGCGGTCAGCAGGGTTTTTTCCGCCAGTTTATCTGGCGTTTTTCATCCTGCAAACAGGCAAACCGGCCCCATGAACATACGCCTCTACAGTCAAAAATATATTCCCCCCAGCGGCAGACCAGCGACGGGTCGGTTGGGAGTAGTACTAACAAGAAGTCGCATCTAAAGTAACACGCGGACCCTGCATGGGAAGCGGGAATAACGCGTAGTAGAAGAAGAAGAAGATTATTATTTATTTGCATATGATGTTACAACGGCCACAAGGTCCATACAGGCAGATACAGTACCATCTTATGAAATCGGCATAATGTTATTAGTTGTAGGTAGTGTATTCTTTGTAAATTGCATATATTCTGTGGTTGGTTTATCTGCATTAGAGTGATATTTGATATGTGAGGTCCAGCAAGTTGCCAGACTGATTTTATTGTGAAGTATGTGGTAACACTTACTTTCTGGTTAAGTGGCCATACCAACTTAGATTAGCTCTGCTCACATTCTTGATTGCCAATAATGTCAAGTTCCTTTCTAATATCTTGATTTTTAATATAATTCTGCCATTGATGCCACCTGTTCACTTTTTTAATTTTTCTCAGAACTCTCATATTTTTTATCTCTTCTAGTCTAATCATTTTTAATGTAAAATTCATCCAAAAACTGTTTTTATATACTACTAGTTTAGTGCTTTGGTTAATTTCTCTCTTATCTACTCTATATATATAAAATGATAAGCCTTTTTATGTAACATTTTTATGTCACGTTTTTTTTGTCGTTATTTGAAATGTTTTAAAACTCAGGGGCTACCTTGAGTGTCGAGTCATCAAAATTCAAGGAGAACTGGCCTACCAGTCTGGAACTTGGGTGGGGGGGTGCCAGGGGGGAATCCCCTTTCAACTCATCAGAATTCAAGGAGAACTGGCCTACCGGTCTGGAACTGGGGGGGGGGGGGGGGTAGGCACCAGAGCAGAACCCACTTTCGAGTCTTCAAAATTCAAGTCATCAGAATTGAAGGAGAACCAGCCTACCAGTCTGGAACATGGGTGGGGGTAACCCCCCCCCAGTCCCATATAAGTTTATTCACCTGACTCGCTGCTTTACTGGCTTTGTTTATTCTGTTGTCTATTTCCAAATTTAATTTGCCATCTTCATAAAAATTATGCTGAAATAGCTGACTTGTTTTTCTGCTTCTGTGTATGTTCCATTAATATATATAATATATATAATACACCTGCAAATCAAAAAATTAGAATAATCAAAGAAACATGTTGAATGATTTGCAATTCTAATTTATTCTAGTGCATAGAAAATAATTATTATCAAATATGAATTAGTATCATCTAAATCTATGTACTTGGTAGATTATGTAAGCGTGTAAATGGCTAAACATATAATATAAATTATAAGAAAACTGTTATTTGAAAACATTCACAAAATTAGAATAATTTTTAATGTGGTTCAAATATTAGAATAATGCGAAAATAAATGCACAACATAATAATTAGTACTTTGTTGCATCCCCCCCCTTAGCTTTTATGACCATTCAATGGTCATAAAAGCTAAGGGGGGGGGGGGGGTGTAAATGGTTGGGCATATTATAATTCCCCACAAATTCCCATTGGGGTTTAAATCTGGTGAGTTTTCTGGCCAAGGAATTACATTGATTTGCCTTTCTTTGAGCCATCTAGTAGTGGTTTTGGAAGTGTGACAAGGAGCTGAATCTTGTTGAAAAAGGAAATCACCATCGCATAAATCTTCCAATGCCGTTAACATAAAATGCTCAAGATTTAGACACATTCACACCTAGTTCTTTCCATCTCTTGTGAAAATACCTTACATTTCAGAAGCAGTTTCCTCTCATCTCTTGATGTAGTTATTACCTTTTGACCACTATTGCAGTGATTATTTTGAAAACTCCAGTTATTAGAATACTGTCTCAGTACTCTACTCACGCTTTCTTGAGGACATTTCAATTGCTTAGCTATAAACTGTTGAGTTTGGCCTTCTTTGTGTAGAGACACCATATGAAACTTCTTAGCTTCTGAAATGTCTAGTTTGACCCATGTTTAGCAAATAATTAACTGAAATCCAAGCACAAACAATTCTTCACACACACGAGTTAGTCCTACAGCTACTGAAATATATGCTATTTCTATGCTTTCCTCAAAACCAATCTGAAAAATTTGGAATATTCTAATATTTTGAACCACATTAAAAATTATTCTAATTTTGTGAATGTTTTCAAATAACAATTTTCTCATAATTTATATCACATTTTTATATGTTTATATGGTTATATAATCTACAAAATACGTAGATTTAGATTATGCTAATTCATATTTGATAATAATTATTTTCTATGCAATAATTTAGAATTGCAAATCATTTGACATGTTTTCTTTGATTATTATAATTTTTTGATTCAGAGGTTTATATAATATTTAATAAAATATAACATATATAATATTTGTAACTCTTCTTTGTGCCCTTTTCACAGCTTTTTTATCCCTGTGGAATCCAGAGACCAAATCTGTGCATAGTAGTCCAGGTGTGATCTTATAAAGAGGCAAAAATGACTTTCTTATCGTTACATGTCAATGTTTATTTCAACATTACAATTATCCTCTGAGTTGTATTAGCAATTTTGACATTTGCGCTTTGAACTTCAAATTCCTCTCCTCCATAATGCCAAGATTCCTAGCCTCACAGTTGCTTGTATCATAACCCTATCAATATAATATGCCACTGAATATTTATCACACCAAAGTGCTCACTTACTAACATTAAATTGACAGCTATTATCATTTGCTGCACATTTCTGGCCTATTCAAATCACTCAGTAAGTGCTGGAAATACCCCGATTACTCTACCTACATTGGTGTTTAAAACCTAAGGACAAACACTATTTCTGAATATTACAGCCACAAATTCAGATGAATCAGCTTGTGGCAACTTGTATAACTGATGATTTCTAGTATAAAGCAGAAACATAAACTGATTCATCTGGATGATTTTTCACATGAGGAAGAATTATTAGAAAGCTTCTAGATGTCTGCAGAATTACTGTTCATCCTTAGGTTTTGGACACCACTGTAGGTAGGGCAGTCAAGGATGGTACTGATATCCAGCACTTAATGATTTGAAAAAGTCAGAAATGTGTGGAAATGATAATAGCTGCCAATTCAATGAGGGTGACCTCGTTTCAGACCAAAGGAATGTGTTCCAGACATTTGGAAAGAGGTCACCCTCACTCTGCCATGGAGCATGAAGACAGATTTTTGGATATCATAACAAACTGTGGTAAGTTGCCTTCCACAGTTCAGTGCAGCTCCCAAACACATTTTGTGCGTAACATAATTTATTATTATGCTGGCAATAAATTTATGTCCATTTGGCTGTAGTCATGAACATTTTTTCATATACAGGTAAAAATGTAGTTCTCCCTTAGCTTTTGGATGTAATGTATCTGTATCAGCAGCCAACAGTGTCTCCATAGCATAATTGGAAGAACAACAGTACATTGCACCCTTCGATTGGAATAGGCCTAAGTTCGATTCTCGTCGCGACGGGAGGAATCTTTATCTGGACGATTTCAATCAAAGGTGAGTTAGCCGATTTCAGATGGAGGTAGCAGGGTTTTTTCTCCCAGAAACTCGGGTTTTTCATTCCGCATACAGACAAATTGGCCCTTCAGAACACACGCAATTTACAGACAAAAAATACTAGTTGTGGTAGTGATGGAGGTGGGCGGTAGATGGCGTTGATGGAGATGATTCATAGTAGAGGTTCAGTGTAGTGGTTGAGACAGTTGTAGGTGTCCTCCGCGATGAGTCTTCGGACTCCTTGGAGGTGTCTCGAATAATAATAATAATAATATCTCCTGTCAGATTCTTCCCAGTATCATTAATGTATAGATTGAACAACAATGGTTTAAGGACTGATCCATGGGTACTCCACTGGTTGCCCTAAATCTGACAGATTCAGACCCATACCACTTTATTCAACAGCCTTGCTTGTGGTATCCTATGGAATGCCTAAGCAAAATCTAACAATATCATAGTGTATCCATTCCTTTATCCAACTCAGCCATAACATATGAGCAAATAGCTTTACAGAGTATAGCTTCTGTCATCCCATTTCAATGTGTGTGTGTGTGTGTGTGTGTGTGTGTGTGTGTGTGTGTGTGTGTGTGTGTGTGTGTGTGTGTGTGTGTGTGTGTGTTCTTTCGTTTGTTCGTTCTTACCAGCTTTTCTAAAATCTTCACAGACACTCCAGAGATACTGATAGGGGTCAATAATTAGACACATTGGTTTTTGCACCATTGTTGTACAATGGAACTGTCATACATTTCCATTTCTGTGGTATCTTCATCAGCTGAAATTCAAGTTTTACAAACATGTCAAGGGCCTAGCCAGATCAGCTGAACATTCCTTTAGCACACATGCTGATAACCAATATGTTCCAATTTGCTGAATTCTTATCCAGGTTAAGCAACAACTCTTCAACCTCATTCTCATGCCGCTCTATATCTTCATCCAATGTAGTAGTATCACTGTGCACCATGTTAGATACACCTGGTTGATATCTCTTAGAAAAGTGAACACTCATTAATTGAACCATCTCATCACCTTCTGATACATGAGCACCATCTACGTTCAGTAAAGATATTCTTCCATATTCATGATTAATTTTACTTGAGGTATAACAATAAAATTCTTTTGGATTACCTTTAGCCTGCATAGCTAAAGGTAATCCAAATTGCTTCCACATCATCTTCTTATTGATCTCTTGCTTAATAAAGTTGTACATTCATTTCATTCCCACCCTATTTGTTCTTCGAACTAAAAGGATACATTCAGATAGTACGTCATTTAAGTACTTTTTCAAAAATTCCCTCCCATGCACTGCAAATATCTTTTCCATTCAGTAACTGGTATCATGCAATCAAAGATAAGTTGGTCATAATTTCCAGCTTTGCAGTTTGCCATGTAACCTGTCCTAATTGGAACATCCATATAGTTAGCTAATTATGAAGAAATTTTGGCATAATCACTATCACCAATTAGTGGTAAAATAATCACATCCTTAACTGATATCTCTTGTGATGCTATGATCAAATCTAACATTCTTTTGCCTCTTGAGTCTTTTCACATGCTACTTGAGAAGAATGTCTCTTAACAGCACCATAAATTCTTCTTTTCTTATCGTGAGATTTCTCTTCTACCCAGTTTGATAATTTAAGTCACATGTAATGATTACTTGCTTAGTACCCATCAAGGTCTCTGGAAACCTTGACAGAAAATTACAAATCCTTACTTCACACATTAGTAAAGCTGCCAAAGCAACAATACCAAGAGGCAAACAGAAAAATACTTGGATACCATACTGGAAAGATCACAATATTGATTTAATGATTATAGAAAGAGACAATATCAACGAACAATTCAGAATTAATAAAACTGATGAATCTAGAAAGATATTAATGGACATAACAAACAGAATAGAGCAGGAAATTTGGAAGTGCAAACAAGAGAAATGGGCAAAGCTTTGCAGTAACCTGGCTGGTTACTGCAAAGCTTTGACGCCCGAGAAAAGACAGCCAACACTGGAACATTATTAGAATCCTAGACAACAATATCAAAGAAGAGAACCAACAGAAAACAAACTTCATCATAAATGCTGGGAAACAAGCTATTACAGATCAAGAAATTGCAAACACACTGGCAAAAACCTATTCAAACAACTCCAAACTTCAGTATAACAAAGAGAAACCCTGAATAAACTCACAAGTAAAATATTAAAACAAGCAAGAACATACCGAATTAATGACATCTTCTCCGAAGAATTTATACTAAGTGAACTAAATTCATCAATCGAGAAAACTGCACCTAATAAATCTCCTGTTAATTATCTTATCTTTGGTCATATGGTCAAACACCTTGGCAAAAATGCCAAAGGACAACTTCTGGGCATTCTCAATACCTCTTGGCAAACAGGTAAACTTCCAAAAGAATGGAAAAAATCAGTTATTGTACCCATCCTGAAACCTGACAAAAATGCTGCAGAATGTCAAAGCTATAGACCTATCTCATTAACTAGCATATTCTGTAAAATTACTGAAAGAATCATACATGCCAGGCTCATGCACTGGCTGACAAAAAATAAGAAAATTAACTACTACCAAACTGCCTATAGAGCCCATCATTCGACAACAGATCAATTATTCCACTTCTGCCAAACAATAATAGACTCATTTCAGGAAAAACCAGTAAAAAAGACAATTGCCATATTCCTTGATATGACTGCCGCTTTCAATTGTGTCTGGATCAAAAAATTAATACAAACAGTACATGATATTGGAATTAGAGGAAACACTATCATCTGGATTGCTGATTTCGTTAGAGGAAGAAAGATCAAGGTTTAGAATCAATGCAGCAATATCAAGAGAGTGGAGAACCTGGGCTGGTGTTCCCCAAGGCTCAGTACTCAGTCCCTTACTATTCCTTTTATATGTCAATAGCATTCATCCCTACCTTACAGAAGACACAAAAATAGCTTGTTATGCAGATGATATAGCCATCTGGCACACTAGTGCTAAAATCAAAGAATCAGAGGAGATTCTAAACAAATCCATGAGAGGATTAGAAAAATGGTCTGAACTTAAACTCAAAATCAATCCAGACAAAACAAAACTAAGCACCTTTTGTACAAACAGGAAAAATAGACAGTCCTACAATCCCAAAGTCATGATCAACAACAAGCTAATTGAAAACATCACAAATCCAAAATACCTTGGTATTACACTTCATCAGGAATTACATTTTGGACAACACATCTCTAACACTTCCAACAGAGCTCTCTAAAAAATTAAATATACTGAGAAGGCTTTGTGGAACAAATTGGGACACAAAGCCAAAAATTCTCAAAACTACTTACACTACACTAATAAGGAATATGCAGCAGCTATCTGGTCACCGTTGGCCTTGTCTGTAAAGGAAAAATTAGACAAAATACAAGCAAAAGCATCCAAGATTATCATCTTATCCACTAACAACATCAGAGCCCAACAGGAATGTGGGCTTGACCTGCTGTAGGACAGACGAAAATTTGTAACCATAAAATTCATAAATAATATCAGAAGTTACCAAAGCGATCATATCTCCCTAAAAACTTATGAACATTGGAATCAAAAATGCAGACTTCACAGATCATCAATTTGACAATATGATGACACTATCTGGAAGGAAATAGGTCTTGATCAGCTAAATGTCCACATAAACAAAGAACCTCTATTTTCCAGTCCTTTACCTCCAAATATCTGCATAAATCTCAGTCCTATCAAACTGTACAAAAAAAGAATCAAAAGAAATGCTTAAAGAAAAAGGCCTAAATACTATCAACCTTCTTTCATCCTCCAAACAGGTTATTTGTTATACCGATGGATCGTCAGACACCAATATGATTAATGGAGGTGCTGGTGTTCTCCTTCTACTCCCAAAAGGTGAAAAACTTTCAATCAAAGTTGGATCTTGGAGAATTGTTTCCAATTTTATGCAATAAATAAAGCACTCGAAGCCTACTTAAAATTATCATCATCTCAACAATCTGAGGGAATTATAATTTACAGTGACTCAAGATCAGCTTTGGAAGCAATCAAAAATGGCAATACCAAGCTCACACAAGACACCCATAAACTCTTAAATCAACTAAAGTGTTTAGGAAAAAGTTGCATTTCACAATGGATTCCTGCTAATGTAGGCATTGATTACAATGAAGCAGCTGATAAATTAGCAAAAGAGGCCAGAGAACTCAATCAAGAAACTCACATGATAACTCTTGCTGATGCTAATGCACTAGCAAAAGCTAAACTAATTCCACTGAAATCAGTGATACAACATTAAAATCCTGAAATCAATACTGACAGAAAGACCTCCACCACGATAGCAGGACTATGAACAGGACGTTATAGAGGAATGAAGATCAACATAGATGATATAAGAACATATAGAAACTGCAACAACTGCCCCAATACTGAACTTACACCCACTCACATCTTTACCTGTCCAGCAATTACAGCAGCCTTGCAAGAAATAGATCTTAATCCTGAACAACAGCTCGATACAAACAAAATCATCGACATAACCAAAGCAGTTCAAGGAGCACATGGAAACATCTAAGGCTCTTCAAAGGAGACAAGACAACAACAACAACCCATCAAGGTAAATTGGCAATGCACCCACCATATAATTCATTCTGTTGGTCTCCACTTCACACCAGATAGCCTCAAACTCACTGCTACATGGAACATTATTACTATTATTGCTTTCATGTGTTTTTATCCTATCTGATATCATTAGTAGTACTCCTCCCCCTCTTCTATCATTAATAAAAATACCACATTCTTTACACTTGATCCCGGTTACAACATCTGACTCTGATAGCCAGATTTCACTAATGCCAACAATCTTAAACCATAATGTATTCAATTAAACAGTGAACTTAACTCCTTTATTTCTGATGCTTCTGGCATTGTGTATAGACACAACACGTTACCATCTGGCTTTTTCTTATACTTAAATCTATAGTCTGCTTGGCCCTGTTGAACAACTTTCTCTTTTCCCTCCCCAAATATACTCAAAGTCCAAACCCAAAGAGTAAATTTCTACCTCTTCACCAGATTCATAATCATGCTCGATGACATTTATTTATATTCATATCGTTATCATATTTGCATACCATAGCTAAATTTACACACACACATTCCTCCCATGATCTGGTTTCTCTGACACTCCAAATCCGCAAAAAAACACACGTACTAACCACGGTGATAAGTTTTAATATGTAAATAATTCATCCCAGTATCTTGGGACATCCTCAATACGGCAATTCAAACAGAATAGCATACAGTTAAGGCACATGATTACAATGGAATGTAATCATGTGCCCTAAATTGTCAATATGAGTGCAGTAACGTGTTATAGAAGTAAATTAAAACATAACTGAACAAAAAATAAAATAAAATAAAAAAATAACATATATAAAGAGATTATTTTACACAATTTTGTATGACAATTTCCCATACTTTCGGAATAGTAAGACCATCGTTGCGGTTTAAATTTGGTCTGTGTAGTAGGGCTTCAGCGCTTTCTTTATATAAACATGAACGTTTATATAAAGATCTATGTAAAAGTTTAGACTTTTCCCAATGGATCCTATGGTTTGGGTTTTCAACTCCGTGTTGAGAGACCAGATGTCTGCGGTTTGAAAAGACAGACCAAATTCATATGGTCTGTCTTTTCAATGCTGTTCTTACTATTCCTAAAGTATGGGAAATTGTCATACAAAATTGTGTAAAATAATCTCTTTATATATGTTTTTTTTTTTTTTTTTTTTTTTTTTTTTTTTTTTTTTTTTTTTTGTTCAGTTTTGTTTTAATTTACTTCTATAACACATTACTGCACGCATATTGAGATTCCATTGTAATCATGTGCCCTAACTGTATGTTATTCCTAGTATTGTTTGAATTACTGTACTGAAGATATTCCAAGATAATTGGGATGAAATATTTACTTATTAAAGCTTATCACTGTGGTTAGTACGTGTGTTTTTTAGTGATGAATTCACCACAGGTTTCATTGTATAAAAAAAAATCTCTACATCAGGTCTCACACTGATAATCAATTTTTTTGTTGGCTCCTGATGCCAAATTCATTCAAGTGCATACGAGTCTTTTCTGCCATCAGATTCATTTGACACATGTCCATAAACTCACACCCATCTCTTCTACACAGAGGGCTATGAAAGCAAATGATTAAATGCACACATTTAATCATTTGCTTTCATAGCCCTCTTTCTAAACTCCGTACTGTCGTAATCTTGGTAGCAAACCAACAATTTTCAATCTCGCTTTTCTTTCTCACTTCTTGCAATAGACTTTCATATCCTCTCTCATACTATATTTGTCAATACTTAAATCATTAGTTCCAACACAGTGATTCATTATAATTCATAATAACTAAAAAACTAAATTTTGAATTTCAGCCAATTCTCTCAGGGACTTACTTAGGTTTAAAATCAATCAGCCATTTAATTTGAGTGTAATACAGATATATGCACATACCTGCAATTGTTCAGATTAAGAAATTGGCAATTTCAGTTACTAATCTGTTTCAACAAATCCAAGAAGATAAAAACTTCCTTAGCAGATTTTTGGTTATTCGTTATATAATGTTTTAGTATGATTCCAGAGAGAAAGCAGAGCATGCATGGAAAACTCTACTGTGGCCACAACACTAAAAAGCTTGCATATCAGTTCACAGGTAAAGAAAATAGTGATGTATTTCTTTTGTCAAATGAGTAACTAAAATAGTACTCAGAGGTTGGCAACAGTTGTGAGACCTGTTATTCACTTGCTTACAAGCAAGTGAATAACAATTCACAAGCAATCACATTTTCAGTTTATAGAATCTAAAAAAATCATAGTCCTTTTAAAAAACTTGATAGAAAATTATTTCCATAGTTGTTTTAAATTCGGAAAATGTAGAACTGTGGACTGTAATCGCATGGAAGTGAGCTATTAAAGATAATTTTTCAGTTACAGATATTTATTAAGAAATCACAAATTTATTTTTGGTCCTTAGAGCAATAATATAAACTTTGTTGTTTGAAATCAGTTATAATTAGGTGTAGTTATCATTTTTTAGTTTCATTTTTTTTTTTCTAAACAAAACTTTTTTTTTGTAAGACTATCATGTTGCATGAATGTAATTATATGATCATGCTTTAATGTTTGGGTAAAAATTCACTATAAGAAGCGCAATATATTGTACTTTTATTATCCATTTGTCAGGGGAATGAAGCATGGCATAATCCATTAGCACCAGAAAACTACACTGTTGGACAAGAGAAGGAGAGCTGCTCATTCTTTATGAAAACTGGATGTTGCAGGTTTGGTGAAAGGTAAGATGGTACTCTGTTTTTATTTCAAAATATGTTATTTAAACCACTTAGGATTGTATTATTTCATTTAACATGACAAATAGGAACATAAGCCATAATTAGATGAATAAAATTTACTATGGATTATACTTATTTAACTTTTTTATTATTAGGCACAGAATTTTTGCCCAAGTATCAAGGGCATCTTTAGTGTGACTTTCAAATTAAACAAGCAAAACAGAAGAAACAAGAAACCAGAAGACTCAATAACAAAACTATTTCCTACAGAATGTGTGGAGAAGTACTATTTCTCATAATATTGATAATTTTAATCTACTTGTTTAGACGGTGTAATAAGGTTTCAGAACTTTCTTTATATAAGCATTCTGTAAGTTAGTTACTTTTGTGACGAATCTTAATCTTCTTCCAAAGGATTCGATGTTTGGTGGAGATAGCATTCCCTGTAAGTCCCAACTGTTCATTCTCATGGAATTTAATGTAATCGAGGTGTTTTCATCACAATGTATGGCCACTGATATACCAGTTTTACCAAAATATGGTGACCCACAGTTACAAGGAATTTGATAGATGCCTAGGGTGGACCAGGAAGTTTATCTTTTGCAGTGCCAAAAAAACCCTCAGAAATCTTGTTAATAGGATGAAAGGGTACTTGTAAGCCAACAAATCTAAGTAGTTTCACTATTCCTTCAGGCGCCTTTAACATAAGGAATAGTAACACAGTCCCTATAGTTACTGATGTTTTTGACGTAACACTCAGTAAAGCCATTGAAAGTTTATTTTTCACTTGGTTAGACTATAATAAATTTAGTTTAATCCTTTATCCAAGTGTGAGCAAACAAAGTTTGCGCCTGAAAGTATCTTCAGGACTGGGGTAAGGTGGTACAACAGCGGACAACTCGTTGCAAAGGTGGAGCAAGCTACCACCACTCCTATCTCAGTATCTCCCATAATGCAAAACACATCTCCTTGCGGATATGTATAATGTTATGCATTAAGGGAAGGGCCACTACCCAGACTAGTTTCGACCTTTATCGAGGTCTCTTCAGTGGCAGCCAGGCCTGAGTGGAGATACTAGGCAGAAGCATTAGCAAGGTCATCTCTACCTATAGGAGTTGCCAAACGGTGTGCCACCTTTTTATTAAATTACTCTGGATTTAGAGAAAAATGTTGAAAGTTTATTTTTCACTTGGTTAGACTATAATAAATTTAGTTTAATCCTTTATCCAAGTTTGAGCAAACAAAGTTTGCACCTGAAAGTATCTTCAGGACTGGGGTAAGGTGGTACAACACCAGGTAACTCGTTGCAAAAAGGATTAAACTAAATTTATTATAGTCTAACCATGTGAAAAATAAACTTTCAACATCTTTCTCTAAATCCAGAGTAATTTAATAAAAAGGTTGCACACCGTTTGGCAACTCCTATAGGTGGAGATGACCTTGCTAATGCTTCTGCCTGGTATCTCCACTTGGGCCTGGCTCCCATTGAAGAGACCTCAATAAAGGTCGAAACTAGTCTGGGTAGTGGCCCTTCCCTTAATGCATAACATTACATTATACATATCTGCAAGGAAATGTGTTTTGCATAATGGGAGATACTGAGATAAGAGTGATGTTAGTTTGCTCCACCTTTGCAATGAGTTGCCTGGTGTTGTACCACATTACCCCAGTCCTGAAGATACTTTCAGGCACAAACTTTGTTTTCTCACACTTGGATAAAGGATTAAACTAAATTTATTAAACTCAGTAAAGCCATTATCAGTGAAGATGGACTTGTCTATTTCCTGTGAGAGTAGCTCTTCAGTAGAGCATAGAGAGTGAGCTTGATGTGCCAAACTTTTTTTTGACAAAGATGATGATTATAAGGAAAGATTATGAATGTAAAGTTTAGTATACATTTTCTTTCTAAAAACAGAGAAGTGAAGGCTACCATCTGGTTGACAAAGAAGGAGATCTAGAAAAATAATCCTATTATCTTCTACCTCAAGAGTGAACTGGATGTAATGGTGGAGTCTGTTGATCTTAGTGATGAACTCTTGAAGTTCATTAAGAGAACCATGCCAAACGATAAGGATATTACCCACATATGTGTACCATGAGGATGGTCTAAGAGAGGTACTATGCAATATCTGTTATTCTAATTGCTTCATGAAGTAGTTAGCATTTCGTTTTTTAAATCAATCATTTTGTTTAAAGACAAGTTGATCTACAGTTAGCAAAAAAGGCAATGGTTGTCAAAAATTTGAAATCTCTAATGTTAAAAGATTTAATGAGAGGTTTCCATAAATCACTTAGTGTCAGTCCTTAGTTTTTATTCAGTGATCCATGCAAATGGATGACTGTAAAAGATTCCTTCAGAAGTCTGGAATAAAGGTTCTTTTCTATATAAGGCATAGTTGAAAGGTTCCAATCAGACATTTTTTGGTTGGTATCAAAAGTATGGTTGGCCGAACCAGATCTGTTGTTTCTTTTATGGTCAACATCTGCAACATGTTCTTTCTTTCTGTCCTCAAATCCACAGCTTGTTTATCCTATGTAGGCTAAACACACAAGCATGGAATTCTTATGCCCCTCAGTATTTGCAGAAAAGTGTGTTATCTTTAGGAGACCTCAGCAAGCTACAAACAATTTGAATTGGTTTAAAAGTTACTCTGATGTTGTGATTTTTGAAAAGAGCTGACATTTTAATTAATGAACTTCCAACATGTGGTATTGTGATGGACTGCTTGTATTGGATATTCTGTTTATTAGGAGCAGGAAGTTTGAAAATAAAATCTTATCGTAATACCACTTATATATTGTTAATACATAAATGGTATTATTCATCATTGCTATCATCAGTTTCTCATATGTACTCTCAATGGATGTGTAGAATATTATGATAGTGCTACATATGAGAAACTGATGATGGTGATTATAATAATACCACTTATTTGATAATAAATAGGTAAATGAAAAAATTCCTTTACAGTCTTTGAATACCCAAAAGGGGGTATGCTGGACTTTTTAATTTCCTATGAGCAGTTATGTCTCTGTTGTTTTCATACTTTGCATTTTGGTCTTCTCTATTAACTTCTGATTTCTTTCTTGTACCATAAAAATTTATTCAACTGGCTCTGCACCAGGCAGGCTCCTCGAGAGAGAGCCTCTTCAAAGTCATGTGGTGCATTAATACCAGAGTTATATTTAACAGAGGTACATTATACCATCCACCAGTAGCTCATTCTGCTCACCATGAGAAGAACCTGTTGCTGGATCTTTTCATTTGTGTCTTCTTATCAAAGCCTTATATGGAGGAAGGATAATCTCCCTTTCCCCCCCACAGGTTAGTGTTTTATTCACCATTATAGTTGAAGAAAACATTAATGTGATGATTTTAGTACCCTTAGCCATGAGGCCTTCAACTTTAACTCTCTGTGTACTATCACCCCTAGTTCTCTAGCTTCATCGATCACTTGTAGCAAATACCATTAAAATAATACTCTATCTACAATGTCCTCAGTCCATATTGCATAACCCTGCTCTTTGCAACGTTGAACTGATATTCAATGTCATTTACCCATAGATCCAGTTTTCTCCAGATCAGACTGCAAGGTTTCTGTATTAGTCCGAAAGAGAGACAGAATCCTGTGGTAGTCCACTGATTGCCTACTAGACCTAGACTTGCTATCCCTATAAATGACTTTTTGATATACCTGTAAGTCAGTCACTCTCATCTATGTCAAGCCTATTTTGCATGCCTCTCCCTGTAAGTTTGTATAACAACCTCCAGTGTGGAATCCTTTCAAATGCCTTGGAAAAATCAAAAAATATTATGGTATATCCATTCCCTTTATCTAACTCTGTAGTCAGTTTATTGCAAAAAATGAGCAAATTTGCTTAAATAAGACCTATCCTTAATAAAGCTGTGCTCTCTTTTGTAGGGGATTAAGGTGCTGTGTATCCACTTCATGAAAGGTATCCTTTCTTTCCTTCTGTACATTAAGAATCATGGATGTGCTAAGATTCAAGTCGAATAACCAAGGCAGGGTGCTGCTAATGCTTTTGCACATTCCATTAGTAGCACCCTGCCTTGGTGCTACTAATGGAATATGCAAAAGCATTAGCACATTCCATTAGTGGTCTCGCTGATATACCATCCAATCCATTGCTGCATTTGATTCAAGCTCTTTGCAGTAGTGTTAATACTTCCAACTGATTCTCCTCTATCCGTTCAACACCTCAACACCCAGATAATTAATGGGCCTGCCTGGGTTGTATCCAATGCATTCCTTGCTAAATTGATAACAACTAATTTATTTCTAAAGCATCTGACATTTTCTTACCTTCCATGTTTGCTGAGGTTATTCTTCCATAATCAGTTTTTCTTTTACTTGTAACATATACAAGCAATATTATGCAAATACTTTAGATTAGGTTGAAAAACTGCAAAATTAAAAATAAAAAATAAACACTGAAAAAGAAAATTGAGATTTGTTTTGGCATTTAATTTGGCCTTAAACTTTTGCCTAGCATATTTGTAAGATAGTGGATGCAAAGTTTTAACTTTGACTATAGTGTTGGTTATGAGCACTGAAGTAACTGAACTTCAGTGCTCATAACTGAAGTAACCAAATGATTTCTTTATTTTCATGATACTGAAGTATAGGTATATAATAATGCATGATTGGCTTAGGAGTTCACCCACCTTCAGCACTAGCTGCATCAGTATTGTTGCTATAATTGAAAGATGGCATCCTAATTGCAGTCCACATATTACTTTTCATTATAATATATTTTAGGGTTTCTCTTAATATGATAACTAATTTAGGTCTCTGTATGATCTTTCTTCAGCTAGATAGCCATACGATCGGCAAAAACCTACAGATAATTTTTATCAAGCAATCCAAAGTTTGTTTCATGTTATAAAAATAGTCATATTTTGGTTGCTTTAGATTAGTAAAATAAAAGAACCCTCTACTTGATTTCTTCTGAAAGCTTAGAAAATTCTCAAGCAGATAGCCTTCATAGGTTCTAAATATTTAAAATTTTTCAACATGAGATGTATTAAAGTAGCTGCCAAAGAAGATCCAAATGCCCCTTAAAACTATATTACTCTATTTAGATCTCCATGACAGAAGCCCCATATCAGCTTGTGCATTGTCTATCACACTGCATCTGTGCATTCATTGCTCACCAGGAAAAAAATCTGCTCCACACTTCCATGCTTACTACTTTCTTACTCGTTTCTGGGAATGAGCCCTTGTTCTTTTCTACTATCTATTGAAAAATGTCATCTCTATCTTATAACATCTCTTTGCCAATTTATATCTCTATTACCAAACTCTGCATGCATCCTACAGTATATTCTCTTAATCTAGCCTTATATTCATTGTTTGAACTGATATCATTTGAGTTCCTGTCCTCATCCCCTTGCATTTTTTTTCCAATTTTTACACCTCCCCAAAATCTGGCATACTGTATTTTTAATATGATCAGATTACTACCTTATTGAGTAGAACAATTTACTGTAGGTCTACTTGTCAGTGTCCTTCTTACCAGCACTCTTGCAACGTATCCTCTTTACTACCATGGTTAGCTTCCTGGTATCCTCATTCCCTTATGCAGCCTCACCAGTATAGAACACACCCTGCACTACCCTTAATTTAGAATACAAAAGCCTTACACATGGAAACACTGAAGTGATATTTTTTTTTCTATTCCCACTATACTAGTCCCATTTAGAATGATTTTTTAAACATATATTCCCCCTTCCCACAGGATTCATTGCTAATATCAGTGATTAAAGCTGATATTGATGTAAAACTTCACCATGCACAAGATGCAAACAAATTGGGCAATGCTGAGTTTGTTGAATCAATTTGAAATGACAAGAAGTGTTATGGACCAAAGAAAAGTTAAACTAGCCATCTTTAGCAATGCCTGATGGGATCAGGGAAGCCAGAAAAACTTTACTGTTAAGTTTGAAGAAGAGTTTGCCCAAACTTTCACAACAAATAAATCTGTCATACAGCTTAGTAAGGTTTACCTATATTACTTGTCTGCTTTTTACAAAATTCAGCTTTGACAGTCTCCCTAAGAGAAAATACAAAAAAAAAAGTGATATTTCCCTTCTTCCGGTATAAAACCACAAGCAAAGATGTCAAATAGAAACTAGGTTTTTATTTCAACTAGTTTCATGAAATACTTTGTTTTTCACTTTATCAGTATCTCCTAAACCTCCACATCTGCCACTCAAAAAAACCAGGTGTCTGCAAGATCATTTGCAATCATGGTCTACACCACATAGGACAGATTGGCAGATCTGGTGAGATATGCCGATTAGAACACTTCAAGGACGTTGAGAATGAAAGAAAGCACAAATCAGGGCTGGCAGCACAAAACACCAGAGTAGAATGGCAACAAACTGAAATGCTCCACATTAATTGCCATTTTTACTCAAAAGCATTCAGAGAATCATCTGAAATATTGATACATCCTCTACAGTTTAACAAAAAGCAAGGGATGATTTTGCATCAAGTCTGGTCTTCCTTAATCCATCACAATACACTTGTATTTACTAGTAGTATGTTATAGCAACCCACGAACCAGCAGCTAACATAATAGTGAATGTATGCTTTCATTGTTTAAATTTTTAAATATTTTTCACTAGAAATGCTAACGGTTATTACTTGTTTTCTAGGGTTTTTTTATATATTATTCATGCTATTTCATGATGAAATGAAACAAAGTATTTCACGAAACTAGTCGAAATAAAAACATAGTTTCTATTTATATCTTTGTTTGTGGTTTTATACTAGAAGAAATAGTTCTAAAAATGTCCTATCCCCAAGAAGTTTACACAACAAGTGATATTTCCCATTTTTTATTGTATTTTTCCCTTCAGCCTTATGGCTGGTAGGGCAGCAATATGCTACTATACTAGGGAGATGATTATGAAGCAAGGTGGTTTCTCTTAGGGTCCCCACCCCAAATGTGAAAGCAGTATTCTTATTGATAAGCTTAGGTGTTGATGGTTATTCATGACTTATTTTTCATGGTATTAACAACACCACAAACACTTTTATCAACAAAGATGTTTTATTAACGCTTATATTTCGCTGATTTTCAACTCAGCATCATCAGAGCACAACACACATGTAAACGCGACAGTGAGTGAGTGAAACAATATAATTGCAAAAGATCTAAAGTCCTATTTTTGGTGCCCTCTAATGGAAAAAAAAAAAAAAACAGCAGTTATCCAGGAGTTTTTCTTGGGATAACCGTCTCCCAAATTTTTGGCAAATTAATGCAACCATATTTGTTAAGGTTGGGAGAATTCTTCAAAGCCATTGCTGACTCAAAAAATAATCTTTCAGATCTATAATGAAAGCGTGGTCTGCCAGTCCCGACTTGCCATAGTAATAGTAGCGAATGTATCTTTCATGTTCTTCCAGGCGGATGTTCACTGATCTTCCTGTTTGCCCATAATAGGCCAAGTCACAATCACATGGAACTTCATACACTCCTGGGTGTGCTAAAGAGTGAAGTTTATCCTTAGGCGAGCGGATCAGAGTTGCCAGCTTGACATGAGGTTTGAAGGTGGTGCGAAGGCCATGTTTCAACAATACTTTGGCTATCTTTTCCGATGTACCTCTGATATAGGGAATAGAAATAGTCATGTTGTATTCTTGTGTATTAGGGGAGGGCAGAGTAATGGGCCTATGTAGTATTTTATCCATTTTGTAGGGATTGTAGCCGTTGGCTAAGAACGTATGGCGCAGGTACTGGAGTTCAGTGGTCAGAGCTGTATCGTTAGAACAAATGGCTCTGGCTCTGTGTGTAAGTGTTTTTAAAATGCCGTACTATTGGACTGGATGATGATGTGATTGTTTATGTAGGTATCTTCCTACATAAAATGCCGTACTATTGGACTGGATGATGATGTGATTGTTTATGTAGGTATCTTCCTGTGTATGTAGGCTTTCTGTAAATAGAAAAAGATAGTGATCCATCTGAAAGGTGGGTGACTAATGTGTCAAGAAATAGTAAACAGTTATTTGATTCTTTTTCTACTGTGAAGTGAATTTTGGGGTGTTGGATGTTCAGATGGATCACTATGTTTTTCTATTTACAGAAAGCCTACACACACAGGAAGATACCTACATAAACAATCGCATCATCATCCAGTCCAACAGTATGGCATTTTAAAAACACTTACACACAGAGCCAGAGCCATTTGTTCTAATGATACAGCTCTGACCACTGAACTCCAGTACCTGCGCCATACGTTCTTAGCCAACGGCTACAATCCCTACCAAATAGATAAAATACTACATAGGCTCATTACTCTGCCCTCCCCTAATACACAAGAATACAACATGACCATTTCTATTCCCTATATCAGAGGTACATCGGAAAAGATAGCCAAAGTATTGTTGAAACATGGCCTTTGCACCACCTTCAAACCTCATGTCAAGCTGGCAACTCTGATCCACTCGCCTAAGGATAAACTTCACCCTTTAGCACACCCAGGAGTGTATGAAGTTCCATGTGACTGTGACTTGGCCTATTATGGGCAAACAGGAAGATCAGTGAACATCTGCCTGGAAGAACATGAAAGATACATTCGCTACTATTACTATGGCAAGTCAGGACTGGCAGACCACGCTTTCGTTATAGATCTGAAAGATTATTTTTTGAATCAGCAATGGCTTTGAAGAATTCTCCCAACCTTAACAAATATGGTTGCATTAATTTGCCAAAAATTTGGGAGACGGTTATCCTAAGAAAAACTCCCTGGATAACTGCTGTTTTTTTTTTTTTTTTTTTTTTTTTTTTTTTTTTTTTTTTTTCGTTAGAGGGCGCCAAAAATAGGACTTTAGATCTTTTGTCTTTTGCAATTATATTGTTTCACTCACTCACTGTCGCGTTTACATGTGTGTTGTGCTCTGATGATGCTGAGTTGAAAATCAGCGAAATATAAGCGTTAATAAAACATCTTTGTTGATAAAAGTGTTTGTGGTGTTGTTAATACCGTGAAAAATAAGTCATGAGTATTCTTATTATAATAAATACCATTCTAACAGATTTGTAAAAGACATCGTCAAAAAAAAAAATCCCAAGTAGATTTCCATGAGCACAAAATTATTCATAAAGAAGTTTACTATAACCAACTATCTTCTATAATAAGCTATTCCTGTGATCTGCCCCATGAGTTTGCTATAGTAAGAGTTGAGACTATATATGAATAAACTAAACAAAAATGCATAGTTCTAGGCTCTGGAAAATCCCCATACTGCTGTTGACCATTCATTACATGCTGATAGCCACAATGTTTTTGTGCATTCTGAACCAGTTTCTGTTGAGAAATATTATGAGCTATGTCAATATCTTTATTAGGGACAATTTTATGTAACCTTTTTGGTAGCTGTGGCCTCAGCATTGGAAAATATAGAACATAGTTCTATGTTTATTCCATGAAGTGGAGTTATTCTAGAATTATAAATCAATGTAAACCTGTGGGAATACCTTAAAGATACCATGTTTCATAGAAATTCATGAAACATACCAGAATTGAAAAGATTGACTGATGATGATTTTTTTCTTTGCCAAAGAAAACATTGGGGCATGTTGTTTTGCAACTTCCAAATGGAAAATGAATCTTATATTATACACAGGTTTGGCCACAATGGTAACTACTGACTATATGACTCACCTACCTTTTGATTTTTTTAATAGCTGACTCAGTTGGTCTCAGACTGTCCTGGTTACTGCTCTTTTGGGTACTCTGGTTTTTCTCTTTACAAGAGGAAATTGACTCGAACATTTTTGGTAAATGTAATGCGTGTAAATGAGGTATAAAGTAGGAATTTGAATAATTTGTGGTAGTTATATTATTATCAGACTAAATGGACCTAAGAGTTCTGCTGGAAAGCTGACATTAATATTATTATAGTCTAAATTTATATGAAGATTTTGCGATATCTTTTTAAAACTTGTTTCTCATTCATCTGCGTTTTCTCATCTGTTACATCCCATTGTCAGATATTAAGTCATTTCTGCCTATGTAGTATACATTGACAAAGTGGTGATTTAGTAGTTGAACCAGTAATTTTTCTGTAGTTACTTTCTTATTGTCTGTATTCACTAAAATTCTTTAATTCTTTCTCTTGCATTTCATATAATAAAATAAAATCTAGGATTTCCTTTGGCCAGCTCAACTAATAATTTCCTCTTTCTCATAATCTGATTTTGCTTTCTTTACTATGTATATAATTTATCAAATTGCACTCTACTGCTCAATGCACATCTTCATTACTTTTAGCAGTTGCAAGAGTGTCATTTGTCATTCAGATCCAGTTTAGAATATGAGGAATCTTTATAAGGGCTTTTCAATGGAAAGTGAGTTAGCTATGCTCTGTTCCACTTTAAAATTGCAGCCTGGAAGGTGCATGTTCCTCTGTGCTCAAAGGTATCAATGTTGCCAAGCAATTACATCCTCTCATTCTAAGACGGTCAATGCGCATTACTGTTTTATGTACCTGAAGCCGAGATCCTCCATCATCCGATAAAACATCGTTCTTAATATTTGTGGCAGATCAGAATTACTGTTGACTTCGACAATCAGCTTGTTCAGTATGAGCTGTTCATTCCTGAAAAAAAATGTGTGAATTTTTTGGCAAATAATACACCAAATGAAGTCATCAAATCTTGACATCAAGTGCTTTACACTGAATTCACCAAGTTCCCCATTGTGCTCCCTTTTTTTTGGGGGGGGGGGGAGGTGTTGTCTTCACGTGTGATTTCTTTCTATCAACTTTCACACTGAAGATGATTTTCTCAGAAACGCTGGCCAGCTAACTTGCTATCACTACACTCTCTTCCTTGGTCTTGACAGGGTGTGGAAGCTTGCAGCTGCACATAAACATTCATCATAATTTTCTTTGACTGGCTTGTCGATGTTTTCCCCATGAGAATTTTGAATAAAATAAATCTTGAGTTGTAATCGAAACACCTGTCTCACCCGACATATTGTTTGTTCTGATTTTGAAATCATGGCATGACTATAGAGTGATGTGATTTGTCAAATCAATCAGCCATTTTATTTATTTATTTATTTTTGTGGTTTTTTAAAAGTAGTACTAATTTTTTAAACATTCTCTTTATTTTATTTCCAAACGATATTTTAATTGCCTCCTAAGAAGTGACTATTTTCTGTTGCAAAATTCGCTGTTTTTCTTGAGGAAGTGATTTCCTGTGATCTTAAAGGGAAATATGGTCTAAGGTGGAAAGATTTTTTCATCCTGGAAAAACAGCCATACTGACTAGAGAATATACAATTAACAGATATAATAATATACTGGCCTCATAGTTTTGGTTGCTTCATCTATAATATCAACTAAATCAAACCATACCAGTGCCTTTAAGTTTGTCATAAATTCCTGTTCTACAATTCCGCATGCACCTCTAACAGAAGCCCTCCTTTGTCCTTCCATGTTATGATTGTATGTTTGCTCTCTCTCCTTCTCTCATGCATGCATGCACGCGTGCATGCACTCTCTCTCTCGAACAGATTCTTCAGTTGTCTAATGCTAGGTTTGTTCAAATGCAGACCACCATATTAATATAAATCCTGTCTTCCATCAGAATTATTCCATACATCCAAATAATAATTAACACTATTGCTTTCATACAGTCTGTGTATCAGATCGTTTATAATTTTATTTTATCATCTAGAAGTATGAAATTGCTGATTTAATCTTCTACAACTCCATCCAAAAATGAAATTCATGTTAGAATTGAAGGCAGGTTACCTTTTCTTGATATCCTCTATCTTGAAAATATATGAAGGGGGGGGGGGGGGAGTGATTTGCATCAGATATATACTGCAAGCCCACTCACACTGGATGTTACTCCATTCCTCTTCACCATCTTTCTCAAAAACCAGGCATCATTCTTACCCTAAAAAAATGTGCAGTCTACATCTTAAAAGATAAGCATGGAAAAAAATAAATAAATAATAAGGAATGCCTGTTTCTTTTCAGTCAGTTTGCCCTCAGCAGTTATACAGACAATCCAAAAACTACTATTTTCTAATCCTTTTCCATTGCCAAATCCTGATGAACAGCACAGAGACTAAGTTCCTTCCATTTTAGTTCATCAAAATAGCTTGCCTCCTTCATTCTCCAAGGACAATAATCTCTTCTACGAACATCTAGTGTCTATTGAATTCCTTGTTGTCACTTCCTTACATAGATCAGCTATTTGCAGAAGTTTCGCAGTAAGAAAGAAGGAACATATTAGATGTGGATTATAACAGAGAAGAAAGATCAGGTCCAGTTTGCCACTCTTCCAGCATGCATCATGACATTGATAGGACAAGTCTCTTTGCCATATTTAGAGAATAACTTTTTTTCCCCATCAGATTGAAGAATCCACCACCATCATTTTTTTCATGTGGTTCGCTCAACGAAAACTAAGAACTTATTCCTAAGTGATATCTGGATGTCATTGATTAAATCACCTCACACATACACACACAAACTTCAAATTTTTTTGCTAACCATATCCAGACAATGCTAGAAAATAGACAGCTTGTACCAGATTTCACTGTCTCCTCATTTGAAGGTGTTGTTGTTCATACAACAACAGTTTCTGTCATCTTTATGTTTACTTTTCACTCTGAAGAAGTCACACAAGTTATATGAGATGAAACTAATTGGTGTAAATTTCTGTTTTTGTTGTTTTGATTTAGCACTCAAATCAACCTGATAAGCCTCATAATTTTATGGTCAAATAGATACACATAAATTTATTACCCCTTTCAGATTGTTGTTTTACTAATACAGTCATTCCTTTTGTATCTGCACATCCTAAATTTTTATACTTGAAAAAACGGTTTTATCACATTTAAATCAACTACACTGTTATTAGTTAACCAAATAAGTTATTAATATTCTCACAGGTTAAAATCCAACTCATATATATAGAAATGTAATTATTTAATGGCTCAACTATCTAAGGTGGTTAAATCCAAGCATTACAATTTCTATGTAGAGGTGTTTTTAGAAGTTAAAAAATGAAAAATAGATTTTAAAAATGGCTGCAACAGGTTCCTTTCCAAATCAGTGAGAATTTTATCAAGGAAATTACTGAAGAACATATAGGGTAATGAATTATACTTTGCAATGATTTTTATCATTGAACTATTATGACCCTAACTAATTTTGAAGTAGATGAAACATCCTGTCTATAGTTTTCTATTTTGATCATCATCAAATTCCTGCCATGTATCCTCAAGGAGTGTACAGGATACGATAGTACTTCATGAAAAACTTACATCATTACTAACTTCCTATCTACAATTTTCCTCCAAACCAGTCTGTTACCTGTCAAGACTCCAACATTATCAGATCGTATCTTTCTATCTTCTAAGGCACTTTAGAGTATCAATCCACCTATATCTCGGTCTTCCTCTGGGTCTTTTTGCTGCAGAGAACACTTGTTTTGCTAATCTTTCCTTGCCCATTCTGTTTGAGTGACTATACCATCTGAGATCTGCTCTGCTAACGCATTCCTGGATGTTGACAGTATCAAGTTCTTTCCTAATATCCTCGTTTTTAATACGATATTGCCAATTGATGTCATTTGTTCATTCCCCTAATCTTTCTCAGTACTCTCATATCTGCAGTCTCTAGTCTTTGGTCAAATGTTTTACTTCTGACCAAGCTCTGAGATTCATAAGTTAAAATTGGTTTGAACAATCTTGTATACAGCTAATTTAGTGTTCCGACTAATTTCTCTCTTATTCCATATAAATTTATTCAGTTGACTTCCTACCATACCAGCTTTGTTGATTCTGTTGTGAATTTCCATATTTAATTTACCATCTTCACTAAAAATCATGCCTAAGTATCTGAAATGCTTCACTTGTTCTATAGTTCTCCATTCAGAATGCAGTTGATATTTTCAATTCTTCTGCCTATTTTCATTGTCTTTGTCTTGTTATTGCTGACCTTCATACCATATCTATTACAACAGTTATTCAATTTAGTCAGGGAATCTTGAAGACTTGTCCTGTCAGGTGTCTTCTCTCTCCAGGAGATTGACTACCATTTGTCTCCACCGTGTCCTATTCTGCACCTCTCTGCTGCATTCCTCATATGAGAGAGAGAGGTCCAGTCTTCTATATTTTCATCCACTCCAGTCTTTGTCTTCCTCTCTTTCTCTTTCCCTCAACATTTCCTTCGAGAAATGTCCTTTGTAGGCAGTTATGTCTCAGAATATGTCCAAAATAGCTGACTTTTCTCTTTTTAATTTCTTTCATCAGGCTTCTGTTTACACCTGCTATCTCTAGTACCTATTCATTTGTCTTTTTGTCTTTCCACGATATCCTCATAATTCTTCGCGGTATCCACATTTCAAAGGCCTCCAGTTTTTTCTTTTATTTCTTTCACGAATAACGTATAGGAAGACTTTTGATACTTGACTGATGAGGCTGATTGTCCTGAACACTTCACATCTTGTAACTTTTGTTTTTTGGGGTGGAATGAAAATTGAATGATTATTATCTTTGGGTAGAAATCCAGTCTCATATAGTTTATTGCATAATTTTGTTAGAAATTTCAGTCCTCCTTCATCGAGAGAAGACTTGTAGCAGATTTATTTAGGGGTATAACATCGTCTGCATAAAGCAAAAAGCTGACATTAACATCTCCAATTTTGATATCAGGTTTAATACCATTCTCCTTCACAATGTGATCCATATAGATAATGAATAACAGAGGGGATAATGTACATCCTTGTCTGATATCAGATTTAACATTAAACCACCTTCCTTTCTAACTGCTGACTTACAGCTCAAGTAAAGACTAAATATTGCTTGATATAATGCCCCATTGTCATCATATAACTGTAGCGTATTGAATAGCTTCTCTCTTGGCACCTTGTCATATGTCTTTTTCAGATCTACAAAACTTAAATGCATATCTTTGTTATATTCCCATGCTTTCTCAACTATTTGTCATAAAGTGAAGATTTGATCCTGACAGCCTCTATTTGGCCTGAATCCAGCTTGTTCTTCACCATGCTTTTCTTCCACAGTTCTTCTCAACTGTTTCTCAAGTATACTTGCATAAATCTTAACAGGAACACTCAGAAGAGAAATACCTCTGTAATTCTCACATTCAGTTTTATTTCCATTTTTATATATAGGTGCTATGAGAGATCTACTCCAGTAATCCAGAAATGTAAAATTTTCAGTACATTGGTGGGGTGGGATGAAAATACATTATTATTAATGTTTTTGGTTCATGGAGTAAGGACTACTAATTAAATGATAAGTACTTTTGAAGATATGTGGGAATGCCTGTTTTAAAAAATCATATGAAGAGTTTGTACTCAAATAAAAATATATGATTAGCAGTAACAATAAAAGATTTTATATCTAAATTAGCAATAATAATAATAATAATAATAATAATAAATAAATTCTTTAAAATTTAAATAAATCAGTCATATTTTCCCTGTTCCCACTGAACTCTATAAGGCCATATAAAAATAATAGTATTGGAACTGTTCCTGTTCATTCTTTAGCATTTAAAATGAACAATATGTTCCAACTTGATTTGCAGTTGTCCACAGTTTATGTTTATTAACAAATTGCACTCACCTTCTGAGATTAGAGTTTTTGTTTTAATAGCATAAATTGTGAGATAGATTTCTTTAAAAGGCTTCATCTTATTGCAGATGTTCTAGGAATCATCCCCGTCCTGCATTAACTTCAACTTTACTAATTAAAGGAATGTACAGCCATTTCAGCATTGAACAAATTCTCCATGATGAGTATGATACTGATATTGGGTTAGAATATGAAGACAGTGAAACTTATCAGCATTTCATTGACTTTTATGATGATGTGCTACCCGAATTTAAAAAAATAGGCACAGTTATACAATTTAAAGTGTGCTGTAATCATGAGCCACATCTAAGAGGAAATGTATACATTCAGTATTTGAGGCAAGTTAAATCTGTTTACTTATTTTATTTGTGAGTTTATAAGCCTTCCAATTAATATAATACTGATATGCATTTTAAAAATTTTAAAAGTTCTTCTAATCCCAGTATTAAATATATGCACTATATATGCACTGTATGCCCATTAAATTAATGAGATAAGATTTTTTTTTTTTCTCTTTCAGGCATGCTGTAAATAGAATTTGGAAAATAGTATATCATTTTAATGAAAATGTGCTCTTTCCTATCAGCATATGTGCATTTAGGTGGGAGATGAATTTCATCGCTTGGTGTGAGACCACTGCCCCACTTATTGGAGGCCTGCAGTGGCTTGAAAGAGTTCCATGTTTGGTCTGTAGAGCAATGTTTCCAGATTATGTTAAAATAAATAAAAAAACTACAAAAAAAAAAAAATATATATATATATATATATATCATCTCATCTTCCTTTTACCCTCTTTTACCTTGCGGTGTTGAGGGTTTATTAATCATCAGACCTCAAACCATTCACAGAATAAGGTGGTCAGCCCTATGCCCTGGTGTATCCTATGTCCTGTAGTGTTGCATTCTCAAGGCCAGTTTGCCTGCTTTGCAGGATGAAAAACCCCAGGATAAACTGGGGAAAAAACCCTACTGTCCATGCTCAAAACCGGCTATGGCTGAGGAAGATCCTTCAGCTCCTCATGTCACCGACGGGAATTGAACCTAGGACACTCCTTCCCCAGACATATAGTTGCGAAGCGTACAGCATGGGAAAAAAAACCTTAGCCCATAGTACAAGTGTATTATAGATTTACTAATTACCTTTCATGGGTGGGAACCACATACTTTTTTTTTTTACAATAGCTGCATTAGTTCTCACGCAGACATTGTTTGAGTGAGATGGTGTTAGCATGTCATGTCAAAAATTTGAAAATAGAACAACAGCAGTGATAAAAAATTTTATTTTAAACTGGGCAAATCTGCCCCAAAAACATTTAATGATCTTAAAATGCTGTAGGATGACTGCCTATCAAATGCATGAGTTTGAGTGGTTTGCACAATTCCGAGATGATAGCGATTCATTAGAAGACAATCCCCAACCTGGAAGGCCCATCTCTATTTGGTCTGATGAAAATATGGAAAAAGTTCGTGAACTCATCAACAGCGATCATTGAATTACCACTCAGATATTTGCACAGAAATTAAATGGAAAGAAAGTACCCCATAAATTGTTGCTAGAAAAGTTAAGAAAATGAAAAATTTGTTTGCGATTCATACCATGTTCTTTGGCTCTGAGCAGAGAGAATATCATGTTGCTTGCTTTGAAAATTCCATTGAAATGGTGCCCAGGATAAAACATTTTAAAAGAGGAATCGTGACTTATGACAAATTATGGTGCTTCCAATATGACTTGGAAATAGAGTGGCAGAGCATGGATTGGTAATTGCCAACATCTTCAAGATAGTAAAAGGTTTGACTATTCTTGAGTCAAAATAATGCTGATTGTTTTCTTCAGCAATCACGAATTTTCTCCAGGTGGCTGAATAATTAGTATAATCTTGGTTCATGCAGCATCTGAAATCAATGCATGAGATGAGTAAGAAGGAAGCAGTACCAAACAAACATTTTGCTGTTGCTGCACAACATTGCACATTGTGCATTAAATGTAGAACATTTTCTCACTTTCAAATCTGTCACAGTGCTCGAACAGCTTCCATATTCACTGGAATTTTCATTGGTGAACATTTTTGTTTCAGAAAATGGAAAACGGTGCCAGTTTGACTCATTGGAAGGCATCAGAGCAGTGTGTGCCCACTCTCAACGCTATCCTTTAGATGCCTACTAGTGGTGTTTCGAAAATTTATATGAACAATGGAAATATATTGAGTTGAGAGGAGATTATATTGAAAAGAAATAAATGACATCTTCCTTTAGTTACCCTTTATTTTTATACAAATTTTGTCTTGTTTAACAGATACACTGTGTATGTAGCCAACAATGACTAACTAATGCCCTGCCTGGATCAAATCCATGGAGGAATCAGAACATTTTGTCTAATTACTGTTGTTTTTTTGTGTATTTTCAATCCTAATATCTTGCTTTTCTATTTTGAAATCTTGTGTCCACCCCTCATCACACACACACTTGCAAGAAAGTGACCCAGAAGTATATATATTTGTGTATTTTTATGTATGGGGGGGGTTCTGGAAAGTTCTGATAAACACCTAGAACAAAAATTAATTAATTTTATGCCTTCTTATATATCCTAAAAGAAAAAGAACAAATTATTACAATTTGTTGAAACATGGGGGTTAAAGGGTTTTAAGATATGTTCTTTCTTGTGGCTATATCACTTGCTTTAATATCATTTTGTTCTAGGTGTTTATCAGAACTTTCAAGATTCCCCACCCCCCTCATAAGTGGATTATCACAGCCTTGACTGTGGATATTCCATAATTAAAGCTGAAAGTTAATACTAATATGCTTTCTTATTAGAAGGTATATGCTGTAGATTTTTCTAAGATTGAGTTTTTTTGTGTTCTAAAAAATGCATAAGCAGCTCTTAGATTTATTTTATCTGACCATCTATACTTAATCTATTTCTAGCTGATCCTTATCATTAATTTGTCAAGCCATTCTAATTTTCATTTCAGAGACAAAAACTGGGTAAAATGTATTGAAATTACATATTGCAAGAACTCTTCTTGTAGAATTTAATGAAATTTGAGATATAAAATATATAAAAGTCCTTTAGTTCACTTTTGGTTGAAACCAGATAATTTTTATTGTCGAAATTTGGTGAGTCTTTATGGTGATGGATTTCAGGTTTTGTACAAAGAAATGATATTATTCAAGAAGCATAATAAGAGATGCACAAGGAATAACACATATTCCTCTGGCCTGGTTGGCCAAGGTAGATTAAGCATATCCACTTATCCACCATTGAGGCTTGTGCCACTAAGACATAATTCAAGCTCTGTTTTTTGGCTTTATAATGACACGAAACTTTGATCAATTTCAAGGGTATTGGGATTTGTATTCTTACCGATCACATGCAAATATGCACTAACACATATCAGATGCATTAGAACTGTCACAGGTTTTCACACTAGGTTAGAAAGCAAATTATACTTGACAAGAAATTATTTTTTTGTTTTAATCCTGTACCAATTGTGATCAAACCTGAAGATACTCAATTTTGCACTCCCAGAATATGTCAGCTGTCTTTTTGGATATTATCCTTTCAGCACTGCCGTGCACTTTCTCTTGGCCACTTTCCATCAGGTCTCATCTTGAATGCTTGTTTAGCCATTCTTTCCACATATCCAAGCTATCTCCATCTGCAAGTTCTGATTTCATCAGATAGAAATGGAGATCTATAGAGTTCATGTCTCCATTTTGTCTTCTTCTCCTGTTGTATTATTTCTTACAGGTCCATAGACTTTTCTGAAGATTTTATTTTCAAAGATCTGCAAACCTTTCTACCCCATATAGAACAACAGGTCTAATGATTGTCTTGTATATTTCTATTTTAACTCTGCTTGAACAGAAATTTGGAAGATAGTGAATGATACAAACTTTGAGCCATTTATCCTAGCTTGGATAATTTTTTTGTTATCACAAGTAATCAATGTTCCTGGTTATTTGAAGGAAGCGCCAATTTTAAAAATGAGCAGTTTACCACTGGTTATCAGTGGTAAACTGCTCATTTTTCCCCTTGATTGTGATTTCTGCTTACTTTTAAACAGCACTTGTTTTGCAAAACAATAGGTGCCAATATGCATTCCTTGCCAGCAAGAAAATTTGAAAATGAAAATGATACTGCATCTGTATGTCACTGTTAATTAAGGCACCGGTACGATGTACCATTATATACAATTCCCCCCCCCCCCAAAAAAAAAAAAAAAAAAAAAAAACACCGCTTTTAAATATTCAGTTTTATCCTGGTAGATTTCTAATCCTATTTTTTCAGCAGTAGTTTTGAATTTTTGAAATGTTATTCTAATATCTTCAGCATTTCCTTCAACTCCCCCCTCTCCCATATGATGCATGCTGATATACATCTGCAATGCTATATAAGCATAGACACATAGGCATTAGCAGTGTAGACATTCTTTGCCATCAGAATGAGTGGACAAAAAGAGTTAAGTCTGTTTGAACTTGATATGATAGTTGGAGTCATCAAATTCAGTTCAAATGATTTCTGCCACATTGCAGGTGCCTCAGTTTACTGTCGTTTTTTAATTGATCCCCCAGGATCGATTAAAAAATTCCACAAATTATAATCATAAAATTGATTGAGATATGTAATCTTACACCCTCAAGCCTGGGAATGTTTTGTCTGTCTTAAAATTTTATTATGGATTGGCCTGTTGTGGGGTAGCCATAGAACATGTGTTTTATTGAAGTAATAAAACACGTGTTCCTGTTTTTGGTTCATCTTTTTCATTTGTGAACAGTGACCGGTTAGTTTGCCCTCTGTCTTGTAAGTTACAGAGTGAAGTGTGAATTGTAAATTTATAGTGAAACAAATTTAAAAAAAAAAAAATACATTTTTAAAAGGTAAGTGTATGTAATTTAATATTATTTTACTTATTTTGCTTTTAAACTGAAATAATTTAATTTAGGATTAATTAATTGATTAGTTGATTTTTAATAAAATATGCCGGTCAATTTTTTAATATATGAAATTGTGCTAAAAACTATTAATTTCTGAATACCTTTTTTCCCCCAAGAATTAAAGATTATTAAAATCGACGTAAAATGAAAATAATGTATTTATAGTTTACATCGACAAATAATTATTAATAAAAGCTAAAAGACGTTTATTGGTGTAATTATTTGTCTCCAAGCTTCCTCCTCCTGGAAAACATGACAGCACACCCAACCGAAATGATCACGTGCCGCCACTGATATATATATGTTTAGTATCTGTCTTACTGTATAAACCTGGTCAACTGTTGACCTCTTCGGAATCCTATTTGATGTTCATCTGTATTTTCTTCAGCATAGGATGAGATTCTTTTTAGTATAATATTGGATCAAGTTTTGTAGCCTGCTGACAAGCAATATCTCTCTGTAATTTTCCCATTTCATTTTGTTTCTGTTTTTATATATTGGAATGATTAGTGCTTCTTTCCATTCTAAGAGCCTTTTTTTTTTCCTCAAATTAAATTTACCAGTTTATATATATGTGTAGTTAATTCACTTCCATATTTGATAATTTCAGCTACTTTGTAAGTATTTGGTGCTTTGTTTTCTTTGAACTGCTTTATACTTTTTCCTTACTTTGTCTAGTGAAGTTTTAAATATTTCTGTGTGACAGGTATAATAAATAGTTTGTTTAGAAGTCAATAGGTTCTGCACAGTTTGTTCAAGTACTCTCCTCACCTATTTGCTATTTCATCTCTAGTGGCTAATGTATATCCATTACTATTGTTGATTATTGTTGTGTTCAGGCTCCTACACTTGCCAACTGAAATTTCTCTCCCTTCATTTAACACTTCATCATCATCATTTGTAGTATCATCACTTTTATGTATGCATTTTATATTATGTTAACAGTTTTGGGAGTAGATAAACAACCAAAATAGCATTACCAAATGTTATCCAACAGATTCTTCTTCTTATGACAGTTTTGCTCTTCATGTATCAGTTCTTTAGCATTTCACTGTTTTTTGTTTTTTTTTTTTCCTCATGAGAAACAATCAAGCCTTGGAAATCTGGGTCAGTGCCATCTTCATTGTGTGAAAAGAGGATAAATTTGCAGTTATTGAGAAGCCTAGCCACCTAGTGATTAGCTCAAGCCTAGTACGGAGTGCTCTTTAAGCCACTGTTTACTTGAGGCTTGGGCCACTGAGACATAATCCAAGCTCTGTTGTTGGTTTTGTAATGACAGGGACACTTTGATCAGTTTAAAAAGCATTGCAATTTGCACTTACATGTACCACTGTAGCAATGTTTTTCACTTGGTTAGATAATAAATTATACTTGACGAGAAATTATGTTCTTGTTTTAATCCTTTATGAAAATGGGAGCAAACCTGAAACTACTTCACACAAAAACTTTTGTGTGTGTGTGTGTGTGTGTGTGTGTGTGAAGTATCTTCATAACTAGACTGTATAGGCTGTTGACTTCACATCACATTGCTTCCATATCCTGTCATGTACAGTATAATCCCTTGCAGATAGGCATATAGTCATGCATTATGGGGAGGGTCACTGCACAGACTAGTTTCAACCTTATTGAAGTCTTATCAATGGGAGCTAGACCCTTGGAGAAACAAAAAAAAAATCTGTCATATCTCTGGATGAGAGATGCAGCAAATTGATTTGTTTCATTAGAAAGTAAATTGTGCTTGACAAGGACTTATATTTTTGTTTCAATCCTTTTAAAGGTTACCAAAGATTTTAGTGGATTGATGCAGTTAGACGTGCCAAGTCCTGATAAATGACACCTGTATACATCCCACGGTACACATCAGAAAATGGTGATGAAATCTTATATTAGTTACAATTTTATGTGCATATCACCAATAAATTCAGTAATACATACAGCTGGAAATAAAATTAGACATCAGCATAAAATTCCTGATATGTACTCTCAAGGAATGTGGGATGGAGGAGCAGATATTATAACACTACATGAAAAGTTTATATTATTACTGTCTTCCTATCAACAATCTACCTCCAAATTTCTATTATTTGTCAGGATTCCAATATTGTCAGCGCTCCTACTTCCTACTGTATATCAAACCACCTATATATTCCTCTGGGTTATTTTCCTGCCATCCTGGCAAAAAATACAATGGTATCTCACTAATCCAAACTAATAAAAACCGTGCCCGTTCCGATTAGTGAATTTTCCCCCAAGAGACAGTAACTAGCGTTTAAGACAAAAATAATCCAATTCTAATGGTACATCAATTTAATTTTGTAAATAAATGGAGTAACTGATAGGAAAAAAAGCTACTCTACTGTAATGTAAAACTTAAAAAATAATATAATACACAAGTTTATTTTAGTAAAAAATATAGTTTGCATGTACCTGTATTGTTGAGGATTCTGATTTAATAAAATTCCATAGTTCAGTACATAACTTAATTTGTGTAAAAATATCACTTTCTTGTACACAACACACAAAAAAAGTTTTTTTTATTTCTTTGTAAAAAAAGTCACTGATTTTCTTTTGCTTTTTGGAAGCTAAACTTTTTTTGAATGCTTCTTCTTGGAGCTGCATTAGCAGTAAAATTTTGTGGAATGGCGTATCATTCTGCTTAGCCCATTCTACATGCATATTAAAACTGTCAACTGCCTCTTCATGTTTTACTTTTTTTTTCTTCTAGTTATTTATCGGCATCATTGTCTTCTAATTCATTCTGTAGCATCATATTTATAATTTCACATCTGATTCAATTTCGAATTCACTTTCAGTTCTACCTGTATTCCATTCCATAACATCTGTTTGAAATTTCAACATCTGGATTTATATTTTTAACCAAATTATGCACCTTTTGAATTTTCTCTTTTTTGTGTATCACCGTAGTTATCTTGGTAAATTTTAGAAGGCCACAGTTTTTTCCATGATGCTGGAATTGCTTCAGGTTTGACGGCTTCAACATCAACTGAGAATGCTACATCCTTCAAATTTATATTTTTTATTGATGTGGTAACGTCATAATTTTTGAAAATTACATTTAAAAGCAGTTCGGATTACTGGAGGGTTTGGACTAAATAGATTCGGATTAGCGAGATACCACTGTATTTGTTTTGTTCACTTTTTTTCTCTCATTTTTACATGAGATTTGAACCTCAATGATTCCAGTTTCTCCATTTTTCTCTTCCTCTGTTATTATATAGTACTGTGATTGATTGTACACTTAATTCTCTCCATTTCCTTTTGTCTTTATAATGGCATTATGTGGGAGCGTTTAAGTTTAGGGTTTGGTATGATAACTTTAATTACATGATTAGTCCATTTTTTAATTTGTTTAATATTGTTTCATTTATTGTTTGAAACTAATTTAAAGGCTTCAAAGTGAACTTCTAAATTAGTCCCAAATACTGACCAACATTTTTTGCTTATTATGTTTATTTATTTATTTCTGAAACAATTAAATCTTAATTTTGAAGTCTTATTTTGAAGGGGTCTAAGTTTTTTTGGCACCTTTTTTTAATAAACATGATATTTTCAGATTAGAAGATGCAGAGATGGCTCGTAGAATGTTTAATGGCCGATGGTATGCAGGAAGACAATTGACTTGTGAGTTCAGCCATGTGATTAAGTGGAAATCTGCTATTTGTGGTTAGTAAACTAACTGCCTTTGTTTTTCTTTTTTTTTTTTTTTTTGTGTGTGTGTGTGTGTGTGTGTGAATTAAATGTTTCCTATTTCTGCACATGTTTGTAGACTTAGATAGACTATAATAAATTTAGTTTAATCCTTTATCCAAGTGTGAGCAAATTAAGTTTGCTCCTGAAAATATCTTCAGAACTGGGCAACTCATAGCAAAGGTGGACCAAGCTAACATCACTCCTATCTCAGTATCTCCCATAATGCAAAGCACATCTCCTTGCAAATATGTACGATTTTATGCATTAAGGGAAGGGCCACTACCCAGACTAGTTTCGACCTTTATTGAGGTCTCTTCATTGGGAACCTGGCCCAGAAGTGAAGATACCAGGCAGAAGCAATGGCGAGGTCATCTTTACCTATAGGAGTTGCCAAACAATGTGCCACCTTTTTATTAAATTACTCTGGATTTATAGAAAGATGTTGAAAGTTTGATTTTTCACTTGCTTTACACTTTATTTTTTCACTTTATATTTTTTATATATATTTCACTTTATTTTTCACTTTGCTATGAGTTGCCCGGTGTTGTACTACCTTACCCCAGTCCTGAAGATATTTTCAGGTGCAAATTTTGTTTACTCACACTTGGATAAAGGATTAAACTAAATTTATTATAGTCTAACCAAATGAAAAATAAACTTTCAACATCTTTCTCTAAATCCAAAGTAATTTAATAAAAAGGTGGCACACCATTTGGCAACTCCTATAGGTAGAGATGACCTGCTAATGCTTCTGCCTGGTATCTCCACTTGGGCCTGGCTCCCACTGAAGAGACCTCAATAAAGGTCGAAACTAGTCTGGGTAGTGGCCCTTCCCTTAATGCATAACATTATACATATCCGCAAGGAGATGTGTTTTGCATTATGGGAGATACTGAGATAGGAGTGATGTTAGCTTGTTCCACCTTTGCTACAAGTTGCCCGGTGTTGTACTACCTTACCCCAGTTCTGAAGATATTTTCAGCACAAACTTTGTTTGCTCACACTTGGATAAAGGATTAAACTAAATTTATTATAGTTTGTAGACTTAGTTCCTTAATATTAAAGTAAGATTAATCCAAATAATGAGTCATAAATCATATGTATATTAGTCCTTGTCTCGTTCTCAGCTGAAGTATACAGTATTACACTGTATTACAATTGTAAGTTTCATAGATTAAAAAAATATAAAATTAAAATAATTATGAACAGTTAATAGTGATTACTTTCAAAAACTTAGATATTGGCATACAGGCTGATCTATTCAGGTTTGCATGATTTCTTGTCTCTTCGACATATATCTTACTTATAAATCATGGGAAATGTAGAAAAAGGTATCAGAATTACATACAGATGAAGCTAATAAATTATGTTTTGAGATTGCCCAAATTTTATGCTAAGCAAAATCATCTCCTTTAAATATACCTTTCTCAGAAGTACAAACTCTTCACTCCCTATTCCATAACACCAATATTGTCATTTCAAAGGCTGATAAAGGTAATGCTACTGTTGTCATAAATATCACTGAATATAATCATCAAATTAATATCTTATTAAGAGATTGATCAAATAGGTATTATGGGGATGGCCACTAGAGGGCCATGTGTATGGCATTAGAAAAGAGCTCCGTAAAAGATTATACCTACAGTGTTATTAGCAGGGATTCAACTAAAAGTGAAATCAATAAATTATTAGACATTGTACGATCATGGGATGCCACTATTGTTGAGAAGTTACGATTTCATCATGCCTGCTTGCCTCATCTCTATGGTCTTCCTAAAATGCACAAGGATGGCAGCTCAGTAGGGCATAGTGGGTTGTATTGACTCTCCAACTTAGTACCTTGCAAAAATATCTCTCTCATCATCTTCAGAATCTCATTGGCCATACCAGCTCTTGTATCAAAAACAGTCTTCACTTCTAAGAGAAAATAAAATATCTACATTTGTCTAATAACAAGATTATGGTTTCTTTTGATGTAGTCTCCCTATTCACCAACAAATCATTACAAGATATACTTCAATTTTTACAATCTGATTTGCCAGAAGACTTTGTCAACCTATGACTGAATGATATATGCATGTAAACACAAGAAAGATATTTATATAACCAAATATTTCAGTCTGGAAATAGCAGACCATCCTCAGTGGTATTATAAGAACTGAGGATGGTCTGCTATTTCCAGACCGAAATATTTGGTTAATTAAATATCTTTCTTGTGTTTACATGCATATATCATTCAGTCTTATGTCACAAGTAATAAGTTGTTCAAACAAATAGAAGGAACAGAAATAGACAGTCCTATCTCACCATCCTTAGCTGATTACTTCATGGAGCATCTAGAAAAATAACTCTTTGACACTATATTCCCTCAGCCTCATATATGGTTCCATTTTGCTGATGATATACTTGCGATCTGGTCCCACACTGAGTCAGAATTACTTCAGTTCCTAGAGAAAATAAACTCCTTGTACTCCCATATCAAGTTTACTATTGAACATCCAATAACTAACTACCCTTTTCGGATACTGTAATAATTCATAATCCTACAAGACATATTGAATTTGCAGTTTATTGGAAGCCAACCTTTACTGGCAGATAAATTCACTCATCTTCCCACCATCATTCATCACAAAAAAGTAGGTATTATGGGAATGGGCACTAGAGGGCCACGTGTGTGGCATTAGAAAAGAACTCCGTAAAAGATAAGTATTATTTTGCATAATAACTGGCAGTATTGCTTGAATTTTAGTATAGTATTGTTTATTTTTGATAACTTTGTGCGGCTGTACGATTTTTGGCCTTTGGGGAATTGTTACTAACTTTATTAATTGAAATTTTTTATCTAACTTTCTTGAATGGAACACAATGGTGGTACTCACGAGGTCAACCACACAGGCGTTGAACAGTGCAACTAAGTGAGCACTGTGAAAATCAAGTGCCATTAACAACATAGACTTTTCAAAAATGGTTCGATGTCATGAGTGTAATATGTATGCATGAAGAAATGTGAAAGACTGAACAGGAGATGAGAGAAAATATGGATATGTGGAAGTGCAATATTTTGTTAGGCTACAAGTTAACAAATCCAAAACAGACTGAAGAAATGAAAGATAACATAAGTGAAAGAAATGTAAATGGAATGAAATCTAGTAAGACTGAGGGAGTGAAAGAGCACAAGAACATAGAAGCAAAAGTGATAAGGGAGCAAAGGGAAGTTTAAATGAGGAAATGGAAGTAAGGTCAGAATGAGAGGTAGCGAGACTTTGGGAGTGACAGAGAATGAAATTGCCTCAATGCAAGATTTGATGAAACAGTTATTTAAAATGAAAAATTAAATGAGGAATATACAAAGTAATTTTAGATGTTTAGTGGAAACAAATAAAAGTATGCAAAAGAACAGAATGAAAGAAAAAAAAAGGGTAAAAGAGGTGATGAGTGATTTGAGAATAGCAGTATAGAGATTCCATTGTTAGAGAATTGATTAATGAGTGAGAGTCCATAATGTCTGCTATCCAGGAGGCAGAATGGTTGTGGAGACAAATGATTTAAGTGGACATAAGGAGAATGTAAGGTCAAATATCAAGTGTTATTGAGGAGAGTGAAAGATAGTAAGAAAGGTTGCCAGTGTGTTGTCAGGATATGACAATGATCACTTGAGACAGAAAGCTAGAATCCTGAATGGTATGCTAGCTGAGCTGTGTGAGGAGAAGAGAGTGCAGTTTGTGAATGTATAGCATTTATTTGAGGGAAGAATGGAATTATGCAGAGGTGATGGATTGCATTTAAATGGCTTGGAGTGAGTGAACTGGAGAAACTGCTTCTAGATGGAAGTGCAGTGTGTGATGCAAGCAAGAGATCAGAAGTAAGAGATGAAGTGAAAGATCAGGAGAGTAGTATTGAAGAAACAGAAATGCTTGTCAATAGAAACAATAGTGTGAGAGATGAAGCATGAAATCTCAAAGAAGAAGAAAGTACTTTGGAGGCAGTACAAGATTAATAATGGTAATAATCCGTTACATGAAGAGTATAAAGAGCAACCAGGAGAGTTACTGAGTTAAGGAAAACATAATTGCAGTATGAACAGAAATTGGCAAATCAGACGAAGAAGGAAGAAATTGGCAAATGTGACAAGTGGAAGGAACAATGATCATAGTAAGCTGATGTTAATGGATGAAAATGGTAGAATGGTAACTGCTGCAAAAGACATTGTTGAGGTACTTAGTGATCAATTTGTATGGGTGTTTCATCCTGATCAGGGTGGAATCATGAGTAACTTAAGTGTAGAAGACATAGGAGAGGATGGCTTAATTGCGAGTGAGCAGGAGGTATTTGAAGAAATAAATAACCTTGATGTCAATAAGGCGATAGGATTTGATGACATATCACTACATCTCTTAAGGGAATGGTCCAGGGAATCAGCATGCTTGTTTAATAAGAGTCTTACAACAGCACAGGCTCTAAGGGAGTGGTAAGAAGGTAAAATTGTTCCACTGCATAAAGCTGGTGATAAGGCTGTGGCTAAAATTATAGGCTAGTCTATATAACTGGAGTTGTGGTGAAGGTACTAGAAAGAAATTGGTGAGAACTAGGATACCTAGGATACAGAGATGAGTTAATAACAGATAAGATGTTGATAACAGCAGTATTTTCTGTGGTTCTCAGCATGGGAGATCATGTTTGACTAATTTATGTACTATAACAAGGTGATAAATATCTTGGACAAGGGAGATGCATATATAGAGATATACTTAAATTTTACAAAAGCTTTTGATAGACTGTCACATGACAAACTGTTAAATAAACTGAAACAGATGAGATTGGATAACAGACTAGTGAGTTGGATCAGTGATTGGCTGTTAGATATTAGAAAGTTGTATATGCAGTGCATTATCTCGAAAGAGGAAAGTCACTAGTGCTGTGCCACAGAAGTGTATATTGGAACCATTGTTGTTAATTTTGTATGTTAATGATGTTGAAATGGATTTAATTGATGGTATGCAGCTGTTTGCAGATAAAAAATTGGGGAGGGCAATGTAGAGTCAAATAGATGTTATGACCTTACAGGAGAACTTGAATAGATTACGTGAATAGGAAGGTAAGTGGAACTGTTAGTTCAATGTTGCAAAGTGTAAGATTTTAAAATTTGGTAGGCAACGATGGGATGTAAAGTATACACTTAGTGGGGAAACTTAAAAGGAGGTAGAGAAAATGAGAGATCTGGAGTGGTGGTGGACAAAGACATGAAATTTGGCAGACACATTGCACAAGTTGTGAAGAAGTCACATTGGATAATGGCAATGATGCAGAAGACTCTAACATGGATAGGAGGAGGGAGTATGATTGAGCCATATAAGTTAGTCAAGGGTTGTTATCAGGTTGATATGGAAGAGATATTTCATATAATGGGAGAAGAGAGGTAGAACAAGAGGCCATTCCTGAAAACTGTGTAAGGAGGATGTGAGAGAAGGGATTAGAAGAAGGTTCTTTACATGGAGAGTAGTTGGTGAGTGGAATGCATTGCCTGAATGTGTTGTGATTTAAGACACGGTTGGATGAGCTTTGTGTGATAGTGTGTACCCCTCACGATGAGTCTCTAACCCCATGGAGGTCAGATGTTAATAATAATTATCAAGAGTCTTATACACAGAGTCCATACCATCTGCTATCTGATCCCTTTTTGTTAGATGAATTGAATAAAATTAAAAACAATCTGATATGTAAATTCATAAAAAAATATGAAGTTTTCTATATTCCTGCCTATTTTCATAATTTTGGTTTATTTATTGATGATTTTCATGCCAAATTTGTCACATCTGTTATTCAATTTAGTTACAGAATCCTGGAGACTTACACTAGATATGTGTAGGAGTACAACAACAACAACAACAACAACATCATCTGCATAAAGCAAAGAACTAAGTTTGACATGTTCAATTCTGATTTCAGGCCAATCTCTTTCATTGAGACTATGCATTGCTCTGTATAATGTTCTATTTCCCTCATATAATTGTAGTGTTTTGAAAACCTTTTCTCCACACATTGTTGTATTCCTTTTCCAGATCTACAAAACTTAAGGGGGGGGGCTAAGGGTCAAAGCTGTTTAACTGAGAGGAGACCTCCATATAGCCTTTAAAGGAATGTGGAGAACCGACCAAGTCTTCTAATGTCCAATCCTCACCTTCTCGTGGTGCACCCTGTTGGGTATCTACTTGAATACTGAACGAACAAGGATGGACTGGCAATTTGGGATTTAGCCGACCAAATTGTATTCTTATTGGTTAAACCAAAATAAAAAAATGATGGTACAACACGACAAAATTTCATGCCTGGGGCGTCACCCGGTTAAACAAGTCCTCCGTTGTTTTCGCCAGGAAACCAGGGCGAACAACAAAAAGTCAGCTACTGGAACAAATCTGAAAACAAACCCCAACTCAACATCACCAGAGTTAAAGATCGATACTATCAACATAAGAAGCCTGAATGGCAAAGAAATGGAGCTAGCTGAGGAATTAGATAAGTACCAGATTGACATAATAGGGATGACTGAAACAAAAAAGACAAAAACTGGTGAGATCTTTTTTGAGCAATAAATACAAAATGTTATATTCAGGAAATGACAATCAAGGAAAAGAAGGAATAGCCATAGTATTCAACACAAAATACAAGGCTAATCTTCTTGAATGGCAGGTAGTCTCAAGTAGAGTAATGTGGGCAAATAAGAGAATGGGGAACTGGACAATGAGACTTATTTGTGCCTATGGTCCCACAGAAGGTTCTACTAAGGTAGAAGTGGAAGCTTTAGAAAAAGCAACTGACACAATGAAAAAGGAAAAGTTGGTCCTTGTTGGGGATCTAAATAGCAGAGTAGGAAATGATTGTCAGACATACAAAAATATTTTGGGAAAATTTGGAGAAAAGAGCAAAGCTAATAATAATGGCAAATATCTGTTGGATTTCTGCTCAGGACATGGACTGGTTATTACTAACACCATGTTCCAACATAAAAATGTGCACAAATTCGCATGGAGAGAAGAGGCTAGGAATAAGAAAAGTCTCATTGACTATGTTATTGTTGATAGTGATGTTTTCTCCCTGGTGCAGGACACCAGAGTGTACAGAGGATTTGAAATTGGAAGTGATCACTATTTAGTCTTGAGCAGGATAAAATTGAATTTCATATTGAAAAGAATAACATGTAAGAAAGTTTTAAAACGAATAAAAGTTGAGCAGCTCTCAGATGTGAACTGTAGACTAAAATACACAAAGATTATTGAAGAAAAAATGAAAGAGTTTGAGAACAGGAACCAAACCTTGGAGATTCAATGGCAAGCCTTGAAGAAAACCCTGATTGATTCAGCCAGAGAGGCATGTGGTGAGGTTGTCTGCGAGGATAAAAAGAATCAGAACTCTCTGGTGGACACAGGAAGTTAAAGAGATAGTGAAGGAAAAGAAGAAAGCATATCAAAAGTTCCTATCAAATAAGTCAGCTTGTGCTCTTAGAGAATACAGAGACAAATGCAAGAATGCTAAATACTGTGTAAAACTAGCTAAACAAAGTCATGGGAGGACTTTGGCAAGAACATAGAAAATAAATATCAAGAAGGTGGTAAGATATTCTGGAGGTTGTTGAAGAAGCTTAGGAATGGAGGAAAGAGTGCTGTAAAAGGAGTTAGAGATGATAAAGGTGAAATGAAAACGGGAGAAAAAGATATCCTTGAAGTATGGAGTAATTACTTTGAAAGGCTGTTAAATGAAACAATCAGTGATGACAGCAGAGTGGTAAAAAACACTGACCAGGCATGCAGTGTTTTGTAGATGATATTCGACCAGAAATGCAGAAGTATGGTGGTATAAGAGTCTTACAGTGACTGCACTGCATAGTTCAGAAAGCCAGGACAGAGAGACGAATTCCCGATGATTAGAGTGGAGCTCTCATGGTACCTATATATATATATAAAAAGGGAAATAAAACTGAATGTGAGAATTACAGAGGTATTACCCTACTGAGTGTTCCTGGCAAAATCTATGCAAGTATACTTGAGAAACGGTTGAGAAGAATTGTGGAAGAAAAGCTTGGTGAAGAACAAGCTGGATTCAGGTCAAATAGAGGCTGTCAGGATCAGATCTTCACTTTATAACAAATAGTCGAGAAAGCATGGGAATATAACAAAGATCTCTATTTAAGTTTTGTCGATTTGGGAAAAGGTATATGACAAGGTGCCAAGAGAGAAGCTATTCAATATGCTACAGTTATATGGTGTCAATGGGGCATTATATCAAGCAATACTTAGTCTTTATTTGAGTTGTAAGTCAGCAGTTAGAATTGAAGGAAGTACAGGAAGATGGTTTAATGTTAAATCTGGTGTGTGAGACAGGGATGTACATTATCCCCTCTGTTATTCATTATCTATATGGATCACATTATGAAGGAAAGTGGTATTAAACATGATATCAAAATTGGAGATGTTAATGTCAGCTCTTTGCTTTATGCGGATGATGTTATACTTCTAAATAAATCCGCTACAAGTCTGCAAGATTCTCTGACTAAATTGAATAACTATTGTAATAGATATGGTATGAATTTCAGCAATAAAAAGACAAAGACAATGAAAATAGGCAGAATCATTGAAAATGTCAACTGTGTTGTGAATGGAGAACCTGTGGAACAAGTAAAACATTTCAGCTACTTAGGCACAATTTTTAGTGAAGATGGTAAATTAAATATAGAAATAGACAATTTCTATATTGACTTCCTACCATATCAGCAAAGCTGGTATGGTGGGAAGTCAGTTCAATAAATTCATATGGAATAAGAGAGAAATTAGTCGGAACACTAAATTAGCTGTATACAAGACAGTGTTCAAACCAATTTTAACTTATGTTTCTGAGACCTGGGTCAGAAGTAAAACACTTGACCAAAGACTAGTGACCGCAGATATGAGATTCCTGAGAAAGATTATAGGCGTGAACAGATGGTATCAATGGCAATATCATATTAAAAACGAGGATATTAGGACAGAACTTGACATTGTCAGCATTCGGGAATGCTTTAGCAGAGCTAATCTCAGGTGGTATGGTCACTTAAACAGAATGGGCAAAGAAAGATTAGCAAAACAAGTGTTCTCTGCCAGGTTAGCAGCAAAATGACCCAGAGGAAGACCAAGATATACTTGGATTGATACAGTGCAAAGTGCCTTAGAAGATAGAAATATAAGATCTGATAATGTTGGAGTCTTGACAAGTAACAGACTGATTTGGAAGAAAATTGTAGATAGGAAGTTAGTAATGATGTAATTTTTTTCATGTAGCACTATCATATCCTGTACACCCCTTGAGGGTACATGGCAGGAATTTGATGATGATGATGATGGTGACAAAACTTAAGTACAGAACCTTGTCATATTCCCATGATTTCTCAAATATTTGACTTAAAATGAAAATCTTGTTCTTCAAGTTTCTCTTCCACAATCTTTCTCAACCTTTTTTCAAATATGCTTATAAATCTTACCTGGAACACTTAGTAGAGAAATTCCTCTGTAATTCTGATATTCAGCTTTATTCCCTTTTTTTATAGATGGGAACTATGAGAGCTCTACTCCAATCATCTGGAAATCGACCTTCTGACTAGCCCTCTGAATTATGCAGTGTAGCTACTGCAAAACTTTTAGACCTGTATACTTGAGCATTTCTGCTCAAATATCATCCACTCCATCTTTCTTTCCATATTTCAAGTTTTTGATCACTCGTTCTACCTCATCAATTGATATGTACTCCTGCTTGCACTCCTCTTGAAAATTTTCTGGTATGGTTCTTTCACTGCTTGTTTCATTTAACAGTCTTTCAAAGTACTGTGTATAAGACGATACTTTTTTTCTAAAATTTTTAGACCAAAAATTGGGGTTGTCTTATACACGGGGGGGGGGGGGGGTAACTGGTTAAGAGACCTGCAGTTGCCATAGCAAAACTTCTGGTACCTTGTCTCCATGAACAGGCTTCCCCCCATCACTAGCCTTTGTTAAATCTGTCGATTGACATGATTAAAGGCTGATTTTGAATAAATCAATTAGAACTCTGAAAGCATTCATACATCTGCAACTCGTTGGCATGGTAAGTTAATGCATTAACAATATTTTGAGCACTATCCCATAAAAATGTCCAAAAATAAAAAATTATTGTCATATTCTTCACTATTCAAGTTAAAAGTCATCAATTATGCAAAAGAACATGGAAATAAAGCTTCAGAGAGACAGTTTGAACCTCCTCCCAGTGAGTATATGATCAGACAGCTCAGAAAACAGGAAGAACAACTACTCAAGATGCCAAAAAAGAAGAGGACCTTAAGAGGAAAACCAGCAAAATGGCCAGACTTGGAGCAGAGGCTCAACACTTTGATTATGGAGCAGTGCCATAGTGGGATATGTGTGTCAACCAAGCTTATTCAATATGAGACAAAAAGGTTTGCAAGAGAAATGAACATTGTTGATTTCAGATGAAAGGCAAAATGGTGCTTCAACTTCATGAGGAGAGAAGGCCGTGAGAACACGAACCAAGTTAGCCCAGAAAATGCCGCCAACTTATGAGGATAAAATCCAACAGTTTTACTCCTATGTCATAAAACTTCAGAAAAAATATACTTTTGAACCAAGTCAGATTGCAAACATAGAGCCTCTCAATTTGGATGTGCCTTCCAACAGAACTGTTGATATGAAAGAGGGCAAAATAGTGGCAATCAAAACAAGTGATCATCTACTGCTGTCCTTTCATGCTGTACTGATGATACCAAACTGCCTCCTATGCTCATTTATAAGAGGAAAACGTATCCTAAAGAGAGCATACCACCTGGGATTCTTGTCCAAGTTCATGAGAACGACTGGATGAATGAAGAGATCATGGCTATTTGGTTTGCAAAGATTTGGTCTAGAAGACCTGGAGGGCTCTCGAAGAGGCCAACTCTGCTCGTGTTTGATCAGTTCCGAGCACATTTAACAGAAAAGACAAAAAGGATTGCCAGGAACTTAGAGTGATGCTTAATTTCTTAGTATGTATCTTAAAAATATTACCTAATTACTAAATATACTTTGAATATTTAAAAAAATATCAAATGTGTTCTGTTTTATGTTTAAAATATTGATTTCTTAATTTTGGGTTCAAAAAAGTAGGGTTCGTCTTATACACAGAAAAATACGGTAATTACTCAGACAGGTAGGATATCGTTAGCTTCAGTTATCTTTATCATCTTTGATTCCTTTTATAGTACTCTTTTCTCCATTTCTGAGCTTTTTCAATAGCCTCCAGAACATTTTGCTATCTTCCTGATATTTATTTTCTGTTTTGTTACCAAAGTCCTCCCGTAACTTTTGTTTATCTACTTTTACACATAACTTAGCTCTCTTCTATTTTCTCTGTATTCTTTAGGACATCTGCTGACTTATTTGCTAGGATCTTTTGGTATGTTTTCTCTTTTCCAAGACTGCTTCTTTAACTTCTTATGTCCACCATTATGTTCTTATTTTTGCATCCTTGTACACAACTTCACCATATACCTCCCTAGCTGAATCATCAGTGTCTACTTTAGAGTTTGTCACTGTGACTACAAGTTTTGGTTCTTGCCTTCGATCTGTTTCATTTTTTTCATCAATAATGTTGTATAGTTGAGTCTACAGTTTACCTGTAAAAGCTGCTCAACTTTAATTCTTTTTAAAACTTTCTCACATACTGTTCTTTTTAATGTAATATCCATTTTATCCTACTTAGCACTGAGTAATGGCCACTTCTAATTTCAAATTCTCTGTACACTCTTGTATCTTGAACTAGCATGAAGATATCACTGACAACAATGATGTAGTCAGTGAGACTTTTATTTCTTGTGTCTTCTCTCAACATGAACTTGTGTACATCTTTATGTTGGAACATGGTGCTAGTCCATGTTCTGAGCAGAAGTTCAGCAAATACTTACCATTACTATTAGCTTTGCTATTTTCTCCAAATTTTCCCAAAATGTTCCTATATGCCTGGTGGGATTCATTTCCTACCTTGCTGTTGAGATCTCCAACAAGGACCACTTTTTCCATTTTCTTTATATCAGCTGCCTGTTCTAATGACTGAAGAAATTCTTATGCTTATTTCTTAGAAGAACCTTCTGTGGATTCATAGCACAAATAAGTTTTCATGTCACCTTTATCATCTTTGATTCCTTTTATAGTACTCCATTTCTCCATTTCTGAGCTTTTTCAATAGCCTCCAGAACATTTTGCTATCTTCCTGATATTTATTATCTGTATTGTTACCAAAGTCTTCCCATAACTTTTGTTTATCTACTTTTACACATAACTTAGCTCTCTTCCATTTTCTCTGTAGGACATCTGCTGACTTATTTGCTAGGATCTTTTGGTATGTTTTCTCTTTTCCAAAACTGCTACTTCTCTCAACATGAACTTATGTACATTGCGTTGATCATTGTCCATTTCCCTATTTTGAAGTTTGCATTCAAGTTCTAGTTCTCTACTTGAAACTATCTTCAATCAAGAAGTTTATCTTCATGTTTGGTGTTAAATGCTATCACTACTCCTTCCTTTCCTTTATCATTATTGCTTGAATATAGTATCCTATACTTATTATTTAGTTAATATCTCACCAGTTTTTGTCTTCTTTGTCTTAGTAATGCCAGTTATGTCCACATGCTACTTTTTCAGTTGTGCAAGTTCGATTTCCTTTCCATTAATCTCCTTATATTGATGGTTCCTATCTTTAGTTTTTCTGATATTGGGTTTATTCTTCTTCTTCTAGATGTTGATTTGTGTGGAGCTTCTTCCAGTATCTGATTTTTCACTGTTTGCCCTGGTTTCCTGAAGAAAACAGGGCCTTGTTTAACTGGACAATGTCCTAGTCAGTGAAATCTCATTGTGTTATACCATCATATGCATTTGTAGTTTAAGGCAATAGAGAGTATATTTTGGTCAGCTAAGCCCCTAAATTGCCAGCCCATCCTCATTTGTTCAATACCCAGTAGATATCTAGTAATGGCTCACCACATGAATATGAGGATTTGACATTAGGTCAGAAATCCCAGTCAGTTCTCTGGATACCTGAAAGGCAATGTGGAGGTCTCCTCCAAGTTATTTGGCTTAGACTTAAGCAACTCCTTTGTGTGTGTGTGTGTGTGTGTGTGTGTGTGTGTGTGTGTGTGTGTGTGTGTGTGTGTGTGTGTGAGTGAGAGAGAGAGAGAGAGAGAGAGAGAGAGAGAGAGACTTGCAGTAACATGTTTCTTTTTCAAGTCGCATTAAGCCTCCAATATGCAAGAGAGGTGATCTCACATTGGATTTTCCACTTAAAGACAATCACAAACATCCATGCCAATGGCAGAATTCTAACCCCCACAGTCTGTTGGTTGGCAAGAGGATATGCTACTACTTGGCTAACCAGGCCAGCAAGAAACAATGTTATCTGCTTAAGCTGTAATTCTTAAGAAACCAAACCAGTCCTTTTAAATTAAGATTATCATGTTGGCACTTCAACTGTGGTATTTCCTTCTCTCTTCCCACCACCACTAGCTTGAAGGTTTACAATTACTGATTTTGTTTTTATTTTTGGATGTTTTTCATTTTGTAAATATAATAGACTGATTTAGTTACATACTTGTATGGTGTTGGTAGGTTGTTAAGTGTTGATATTTAGAAAATTAAAATGAATAAAATATCCTCTCACTAGCATAATCTCAAGAACTGTATATGTTAAGATCCTGGTTAATGCTCAGGATACATTCTTAGAATTTAGAACACCAAACGAAACAGCATTGATCAGGATAATTTTGACCTTATGTAAATAGGGAAAAGTGAAAGCACAAATATGATAGAACAGTATTTAATTTTTATTCAACAATATTATTATATATAAACTTATATAATGTATTTATAATTTTAGATTATAGACTGGTCATGGTGTCTTCTGAAAGTTTTGGCATCTTGAAGATGTAGCCACGAAGGATCAATTGTCATTTTCTTTTTTGCTCCTAAAGGAGCTCTCGATAGCAAGATATTACTTCGATAATATGCCACTTAGACTTAGTGCTTTGCTCATAATCTAGATCGTTTTCTAAGTATTGGTCCATAATTTGCATGATTGTTGTAATATTTTTATGCAGACAGTCTGTACATCATCTTTGTACAGATGATGAAGACTCTTTGTACATCATCTCCATGTATTGCTTGTTAAAACAAAGTTAAAATCACAGATTCTGCCTGAATGCCTTGCTCTGCCAATACTTGATTACATCATCTTCATTGCCATCTTTCAGTTCTGTTTCATTAGCTAAGTCGACAATGTTACAGATAATTGATTCTTAAATCGGTTATCCATGACATTGTCAACCCATTCAAGAATATGGTTTCTTGAACAGGTTAGCTTTGTTGAAAATGTTAAAGTCAGAGTTTCAGAAGATCTTACTTTGCTTACATTTTTCATAATGTTCTTATTGAAGACGCTGCTAATTTTAAAGAAGCACCTTTATCATCTTGATGTCTAACTGCTTTAATGCTTACAATTTTATATCTAGGGAAGTGCTGTTTATTTATTTTTTTATTTTATTTTTTTCCACTTGACTATTTTTTCTAGACATTATGGCTCAAAAAAAAAAAGAAATTATTTTTAATTAATTCAGACACTACTCTATGTATTTAATAACTGAACATGTGTAGTTCATACCAAGTGCATTGAATTACTAAGGGATTTGGCACATTCAGTATTATTGCTTGAAGCCAGAGAATTTGGGAAATTATGTACTGTTATCACTTGAAGGTGGTGAGTTTGAGGAATTTCCATTTTACCATGTGTTTGCAAAAGAGTACTTATAATGAAGCAGCATTGAATGGGATAGCATGAATTTTAAATAATTATACTTACTATACTTAAAATTCAATCAATACAACCATATTATAAAGTTCACATCAAATATTAATGGATGTTTGTAAATTCAAGTTTGTTTTTTATATTTATTTAGGACTGTTCCATAGAAACAGATGTCCTAAAGGCAAAAGCTGCAATTTTCTTCATGTATTTAAAAATCCTGGGAATGAATTTTGGGCAGCAGATAGAGATATGGACAGTATCCAAAATGGTATGAGGGGGAGGTATAGAAACCATAGGTCTGTTAGATATGAAAGGTCACGATCTCGTTCTCCACATGAAAGCAGCTCACGGAGGAGAAGATGGCATCGAAGCTCTCATCACTCTGAACGTAGTTGTCGTTATTCTTCATCGAGATCTTACAGGAGGAAAACAAGAAGGTCTCGGTCTCACTCATCACCTGAAGGTACATCACGAAAACATCACAGATCTCACTCTTATTCATCGCCTGATGATGTTTCCCCAGAACTTCGGCATCGATCTCGCTCTCATTCCTCACCAGAAACCTCTAAACAGAAATCAAGGTCTCAGTCCTATAACTCTTCACCCAGTAGGTCACGCTCTCCAACATCATCTCCAGTTAAGACTAATTCCCGAAGACCTAGATCTCATTCTTCTTCATCTTCTTCCTCACCATCTCAGTTTAGACATTCACAGTCAAAAGAAAAGCTCCATTCAGAGTCCCATAAAAAGAAGAAGAAAAAGAGGAAGAGGTCCCATTCACATTCAAGTTCTAGTTCTCTTGACAATACTTTAATAAGATCAGAAAAAAAAAAAAGAAGGTATCATATTTATTGACTTTTGAGAAATATGTATTTTTGTTACAAATTTTATTCATAAATTAGTGAATAGCACTCTACATTTTGTTCAAAGTATAACTGGTTAATAAATTATTATTATTCATTTATTTATTTATTTTTGTGATTGAAATATCCTTGAAGTAGGGAGTAATTACTTCGAAAAATTGCTGAATAAAACAAGCAGTGATAGCAGAGTGGTAAAAAAACACTCAACTAGCATGCAGTCAGGAATACGTATCCATACTTGAAGTAGAAAAAGCCATCAAAGGCCTGAAACGTGAAAAGGCAGCAGGAGTAGATGATATTTGACCAGAAATGCTCAAGTATGGATATAAAAGTCGTACAGTGGCTGCACTGGATAGTTCAGAAGGTCTGGGTTTATACCTCAAGTCGTACAGTGACTGCACTGGATAGTTCAGAAGGCCTGGGTTTATACCTTAAGTATGGAGGTATAAAAGTCATACAGTGGCTGCACTGGATAGTTGAGAAAGCCTGGGCAGAGGGACGAATTCTGGATGATTGGAGTTGAGCCCTCATAGTACCCATATATAAAAAGGGAAATAAAACTGAATGTGAGAATTACAGAGGTATTTCTCTACTGAGTGTTCCTGGTAAGATTTATGCAAGTATACTGGAGAAAGTTGAGAAAAATTGTGGAAGAAAAGCTTCGTGAAGAACAAGATAAGCTGGATTCAGCCCAAATAGAGGCTGTCAGGATCAGATCTTCACTTTACGACAAATATTTGAGAAATCATGGGAATGTAACAAAGATCTGTATTTAAGTTTTGTAGATCTGGAAAAGACATATGACAAGGTGCCAAGAGAGAAGCTATTCAATACGCTACAGTTGTATGGTGTCGATGGGACATTATATCAAGCAATACTTAGTCTTGCTTCAAGACTCCAACATTATTGGATCTTATATTTCTATCTTCTAAGGCACTTTTTTATGGTATTAATCCACGTATATCTTGGTCTTCCTCTTGGTCTTTTTCTTTGAATTGTAAGTCAGGAGTTAGAATTGAAGGAAGTACAGGAAGATGGTTTAATGTTAAATCTGATGTCAGACAAGGATATACATTATCCCCCTCTGTTATTTATTATCTATAGGGATCACATTATGAAGGAAAGTGGTATTAAACCTGATATTAAAATCGGAGATGTTAATGTCACTCTTTGCTTTATGTGGCCAATGATATACTTCTGAAAAAATCCACTACAAGTCTGCAAGATTCTCTGACTAAATTGGATAACTGTTGTAATAGATATGGTATAAAGGTCAGCAATAACAAGACAAAGACAATGAAAATAGGCAGAAGCATTGAAAATATCAACTGCATTGTGTGAATGGAGAATCTGTAGAAAACAAGTGAAACATTTCAGCTACTTAGGCACAATTTTTTAGTTAAGATGGTAAATTAAATATGGAAATAGACAACAGAATCAACAAAGCTGGTGTGGTAGGAAGTCAACTAAATTAATTTATATGGAATAAGAGAGAAATTAGTCAAAACACTAAATTAGCTGTATAGAAGAGAGTGTTCAAACCAATTTTAATATATGGATCTGAGAGATGGGTCAGAAGTAAAACTTGACCAAAGACTAGAGACTACAGTTATAAGAGTCCTGAGAAAGATTAGGGGAATGAACAGATGCTATCAATGGCAATATCATTAAAAACGAGGATATTAGGAAAGAACTTGACATTGTCAGCATCCAGGAATGTGTTAACAAAGCTGATCTCAGGTGGTGTAGTCACTCAAAAAGAATAGGCAAGGAAATATTAGCAAAATAGGTGTTTTCTCCCAGGTTGGCAGGAAAAAGACCCAGAGGAAGACCAAGATATAGGTGGATTGATACTGTAAAAAGTGCCTTAGAAGATAGAAATATAAGATCTGATAATGTTGGAGTCTTGACAGGTAATAGACTGGTTTGGAGGAAAATTGTAGATAGGAAGTTAATAATGATGTAAATTTTTCATGTAGTACTATCATATCCTGTACACCCCTTGAGGGTACATGGCAGGAATTTGATGGTGATGATATTGATTAATGTAGGTTTAAGATTTTGAATCGAGATCTTCAAGAAGTTCAAAAACTTCCATCATATGAAGACTTTTTTTTATATAACTATGTATACTTTTCATGGGATTTTGGAATATTTTATCATAAACATTGGTCAGCAGTAATGTTGGTATTTTTAATTGCTGTCATTTGCTCTTTTTTTACTCTTTAAGCAATAGTTTATAAACAATGGGAGATGTTATTTGGACATATTAGAACATTCCTGAATGTATATTGAGGAATTTTTGACATAAATGTCTCATAAACTTGTGTTCCAGACATCTTTGAATCTCTTGTTTCTTTAGTTTATTATTGTGTCATATTTAAAAGTTAAGAGGCTTGAAATAAGTATATACTGTCTTTGCACCACGTCAGTTCATTTACAAGCATTCAGCAGTACAGTACAGTACAGTATCACTTATTGCTTTCATTACAATGGGTATGAAATAGGCGACCAAGATAAAAAGTGGACTCATTATTACACGACACCTCCAGGGAGTCCAAGGACTCATCGCAAGACGGCACTCTACTACACTAAATACATCTTACCCTCTCCACTACTATTTAATTCTCCTGCTACGACACTACTACTACTATCAACTCCATCTACTGCCCATCATCACCAACAACGGTTTTTTTTTTATCTGCAAATTGCTTGTGTTCTGAAGGCCGGTTTGTCTGTATTGCTCTATGTTTTGCAGTTTGTCTCTTTTTGACAGATGCCAAAGATTTGTAGAGAGTCAAAAGATCATATAACATAATGTGGTTTTTGTTTGAGGGATCTGAAGTTTTTGATGGAAAAAAAAAAAAAAATTTGATAAAGAATGAATTCAGATGACATATGTAAAATATCACTTGCAGAATTTTCTCTCTCAGCATATCATGAGCATCTTCAGTAAAATTGAAAAGATGGAACAGTAGCATGGGCATTTGTAATAAATAGATTAATAATGGAAATCAGTTGTAGTAGAGCACCATAGTGTAATAATAATAATAATAAATTAACTTTGAGCAATGCTAAGTAATACTTCTTCCATTGAGTGAGATAAACATGGTCTAGGCAGATTTGTTCAGATTAGGATGGTATAGTGACCGCACATCTTTTCTTACACAGTCTTTCTATAAGGAATGTCATTTATGGAACTAAAGTTGTTTCCATCAAACTTCATGTAAAGTAGTTATAGCATGCTTCTCAAGTCCAGACTGGTTCTGGCTTATGGTACTTATTTTTATTTTCCTTGAAACAAACAGTCACAGATCCCCCACATTGCTGAAAATAAGATAACCACACTAGCTTAGTTGGCCAATTGGTTAGTGTATCTGCTCTTCAACCAACAGGTTGTAAGTTCGAATCTCCCACCATAAGTATGAATGTTTGTAATTGTCTTTAGGTGGAAGATGAATTTCATTGTCTGGTGTGTGGCCACTGCCCTACTTATTGGAGGCCTGAAGCAGCCTGAAAAAGTTCTATGTTTGATCTCTAGAGTAGGATTTCTGGACAGTGTAATAAATAAGAGAAAATACAATATAAAAACTAAATTAAAAAAAATAGAAAAAATTTCTTAGTCCAACCATGGCAAATGTACTAAAGGTTTACAAAGTATACCAACATCACCTCCTATCCACACCGTATGACTCACTGAAGAAGACCAGTCATAAGAACAGATCCCTTATAGAAAAAAAATAAGGAAAGTTAAGGCATTACTATGTCATCCTAATCTCAACCATGTTTATCCCTATTATGAGAAGTAGCCCATGCTACTTCCCATAATACTGTTCATCAGTGTTTATCAATGTTAATTTTTTAAATTTGTTTTTATCTTTGGAAACCTTTGTAGCATAGTCAGTTTCAGAAATTTCCTTTGGTTGGAAAAACCTGGGTTCAAATCCCCTGTAGGATGTGAAGAACCTTAATCAGGACTTTTCTCCCACTAACTTGTTTCATTCCACAAAACAGGCAAATCGACCAGAGGAACAGATGCAATTGACATCTATAATCCATTATGCAGATGGGATTAATTCTCATGTCAGAGCATTAATTATGTTTCAAAGAAGACTTTTCTCCCACTAACTTGTTTCATTCCACAAAACAGGCAAATCAACCAGAGGAACAGATGCAATTGGCATCTATAATCCATTATGCAGATGGATTAATTCTCATATTAGAGCATTAATTATGTTTCAAAGAAGCCAAGTTACAGTCACTTTTTTTTATGTACACCTTTCACTGAATGTTACTGGGTTACATAAAAAATTTTAAAATTTGTGCTACGTTACCTCTCTTTCAAATCATACTGAAGATGCCCATGACAAACTGACGTGAAAGTTCTATGAAAAAGAAATATCTTATGTAAGTAATCCATTTTTTTTTTCCATAAATATTAACTTGTATCACAGCTGAGCACAAAAAAAAAATCATATTGTTCCCAAACTTAGAACCCTCCGCAATATCAGTGCCATACTCTTGAGAGATCTTCCAGCACACCTATGCTACCATTACCACAAGATAATGCATACATTGATGATGAACCTTATACAATCAACTCTTCTTTATCAACAAATTCAACAGAAACTATCAGGTTAGGCTGATCAAAGTTGAATACTATTCCAGCTAGCTCCAGCATTTCTTCAACACTTTCCAGTCCCAAAACTTTCATTTCTGTTGATTGTATTCTAAGTCTCTTTTTTTTCCGGTCTCTGCCGTATAAGAAAATGAACAAAAAAGGTAAATTCTTTTAATCAAAAGCTTACACTTTATTGTTCATTTTTAAAAATTATGATGACAACTACCATGTTATAGCTGAAATTCAGTATAATATAAACCAAAATAATCATCCAGTGTTTCAACCATATCATGGTCATCATCTGGACTATATACATATACACAAAGAAACAAGCTTCCTTACAATCCACGTGGCATGTTAAAGTCACACTAATTTTGTCAGCCATTAACACTACTGGTCCTGACCTCTGGTGGGAAAAAAAAAAAAATCTTTGCATTAAAGCTAATCCTGTTATCTGTTTGGGTAGAAATTACTGAGAGAAAAATTAAGCTAGAGATTACTCACAGATAAATTAGAACAAAAACAGTATTGATGATGGCCAATACAATACAGTAAGAGCCAAAATTTCAGAGGAACTTTTACATTCCCAACAAAGGGCTGAGCTGGCGATTATAATAAACTTAGGTGACAGCTTGGAGCATTCCAATAGCATAAGAAGCATAAGGAAAGGATACTAGCATTGCATGGAAAATAGTCAAGGAGTGTTTGAGGGAGGTGGTATCAGACTGAATACCAGGGTAAGGAAGATAAATCATGATGGTTGAAGAGCATTATTAAGCAAGGTTTTGTGAAGGGTAGGTCATGCATCAGTAATTTGCTCACGTTTTATAATATCCAACTCAGTGACAGCTGAGTTGGATAAAGGTGGTTTACAGTGATACTGCTGGACTTTGCAAAGGGCATTGACAGGATACTACATGGAATTCTAATTAGTAAACAGCAGCACATGGGGATGGATAGAGGCAGTGGTGAGCTATAAGGGGCTCGCGCGAGCCCTTTGTTAAATTTTTCTCAAATTTGCGAGCCCCTTGTTCTTCTTGTTTACTTTTTTATTTTTGAAAAAAAAAATTTTTTTTTTTGAAACATATTAAGTGACAAACTCATATGGTAACCTAACAAAAATTAGTCTATTTGGCAGTGTATAGATTATTTGGAATTATTGTTTCAACTCCTCTATAACGAATGCGCCCAATTTTGAAAATAAAATAAGCTCATATGCTATCTTTACTCTTCTTCCTTCTGGTAGCCAATCATATGGTAAAACCAGTAATCAAACAAATGTTTTATAAAAGATTATAAAAGATTTCATTCTTATTATATTTTGATAGTTAAAAAATGTTTTTCTTATGTAAGAGAAATTAACACAGTTGATTGTGTGCAAATATTTCATGTTTAAAAATGATAGCCTTCAGAGATTGATTGTCCTCTCGTATGTTTTGATTGGAATTTGTGAACAAGCTGTATTAATAAAAGTTTTTGTGTGAAATATGACTTTTTTTTGCTCGACGATGCGAGCCCTTTGTTAAAATTTCCATAGCTCACCACTGAGTAGGAATAAGAAGGAGTAGCCATAGTATTCAACAAAAAATATGAGGCTAATCTTCTTGAATGGCAGGCAGTCTCAAGTAGAGTGATGTGGGCTAATATCAGAATGGAGAATTGGACAATGAGGCTTATTTGTGCTTAGGGTCCCACAGAAGGTTCTACTAAGGTAGAAATGGAGGAATTTTTTGATGCTTTAGAAAAAAGCAACTGTCAAAATGAAAAAGGAATAGTTGGTCCTTGTTGGGGATCTAAATAGCAGAGTAGGAAATGATTGTCAGACATACAAAAGTATTTTGGGAAAATTTGGAGAAAAGAGCAAAGCTAATAATAATGGCAAATATTTGTTGGAATTCTGCTCAGGACATGGACTTGTTATTACTAACACAATGTTCCAACATAAAAATGTGCACAAATTCACATGGAGAGAAGAGGCAAGGAATAAGAAAAGTCTCATTGACTATGTTAATGTTGATAGTGATTTTTTCTCCCTGGTGCAGGACACCAGAGTGATTTGAAATTGGAAGTGATCATTATTTAGTCTTGAGCAAGATAAAATTGAATTTCATATTGAAAAGAATAACACGTAAGAAAGTTTTAAAGCGAATAAAAGTTGAGCAGCTCTCAGATGTGAACTGTAGACTAAAATACACAAAGATTATTGAAGAAAAAATGAAAGAGTTTGAGAACAAGAACCAAACCTTAGAGATTCAGTGGCAAGCCTTGAAGAAAACCCTGATTGATTCAGCCAGAGAGGCATGTGGTGAGGTAGTCTGCAAGGATAGAAAAATCAGAACTCCATGGTGGACATAGGAAGTTAAAGAGGCAGTGAAGGAAATGAAGAAAGCATATCAAAAGTTCTTGGCAAATAAGTCAACTTTTGGTTGTAAGTCAGCAGTTAGAATTGAAGGAAGTACAGGAAGATGGTTTAACGTTAAATATGGTGTGAAACAAGGATGTACATTATCCCCTATGTTATTCATTATCTATAATACCACTTTCCTTCATAATGTGATCCATAATCACTTTATGAAGGAAAGTGGTATTAAACATGATATCAGAATTGGAGATGTTAATGTCAGCTCTTTGTTTTATGCGTACGATGTTATACAGGGTGTTCGGGATAAATTTGACATATTTATAATTAATTATATTTTTCCGTAAGTTACATGTATTAACACACACTTCTCTTCATTTAAAAGTTTGGACCCTTCTTCATTCATATACAAGATGTCAGAAAGGATGGATAGCTGGAACCCACCTGAATCATGGAAGAGAATAACTTGTATCATGATGATTCGTGCCCGCCATCAAAATAAGGATATTACGACTGCTGCCCAATGCTCCCTGAATACAGTAAAAACAATCAGGCATGAACTAGAGACTTGCAATGGTGACTACGAGGATGTAGCAAGAAGAAAGATCCCTAGCAGACGATCTGATTGCGTTCGTACAGCAGAATTCCTCGCAAATCTTCAGGAACAGGTGTTGAAGAACCCTGGCATTGGAATTCGGGCTTTGTTCGTGGAGTTGCTAACTGTAGTCAAGCCCTGGATAACAAGGGTAGCCAATGGTAGGCCGTATGTATGGCAGCAGGATTCGGCCCCTTGCCACACCTCTGGGAAAAGTCAAAAATGGTTGTCTGAAAATTTCTACGACTTCACCAGTCCAAATGTTTGGCCTCCAAACTCCCCAGACCTTAACCCCATGGATTATTTTGTATGGGGCACAGTTGAAAAAGACACCAATCGCACTTCCAGTAATACAAAAGCCCAGTTAATGGATAAAATTAAAACAGTTTTTGCGGCCCTTCCCAGGGAGACTGTAGCATCAGCTTGTTCGAGGTTCCGAAGCAGAATTGAAGCTGTGATCGATGCTAATGGTGGTTATTTTGAGTAAATCTTGTTGATAGTATTGTAATTAACTCTGCCTGTAATGTTTTTTTGTCAATTCATTAAATTTAATAGATACAAAGAAGATTTTCTTTTTCCTTACGAAACTGTCAAATTTATCCCGAACACCCTGTACTTCTAAATAAATTTGCTACAATTTTGCAAGATTCCCTGACTAAATTGAATAACAGTTGTAATAGATATGGTATGAAGGTCGGTATTAAAAAGACAAAGACAATGTAAATAGATAGAATTGTTGAAAATGTCAACTGTGTTGTAAATGGGGAACCTGTGGAATTTTAGCTACTTAGGCATGATTTTTAGTGAAGATTGTAAATTAAATATGGAAATAGACAACAGAATCAACAAAGCTAGTATGGTAGGTAGTCAATTGAATAAATTCATATGGAATAAGAGAGAAATTAGTTAAAACACTTGACCAAAGACTAGAGACCGCAGATATGAGAGTCCTGATGGCATCAGTGGCAATATCATATTAAAAACGAGGATATTAGGAAAGAACTTGACATTGTCAGCATCCAGGAAAGCGTTAGCAGAGCTAATCTCATGTGGTATGATTACTTAAACAGAATGGTCGAAGGAAGATTAGCAAAACAAGTGTTCTCTGCCAGGTTGGCAGGACAACGACCCAGAGGAAGACCAAGATATAGGTGGATTGATATGGTACAAAGTGCCTTAGATGATAGAAACATAAGATCTGATAATGTTGGAGTCTTGACAAGTAACAGACTGATGTGGAGGAAAATTGTAGATAGGAAGTTAGTAATGATGAAGTTTTTCATGTAGTACTATCATATCCAATACACCCCTTGAGGGTACATATCAGGAATTTGATGATGATGATGAAGGAATGGGTTAAAATACTTTATTTCAGTGTTACACGGTGATCGGCATTCGTTTTAGAAATAATGGACTTTAACTGTGTTATACATAACTCTTTTAATATCCCGATGTTTCGATCTTCATATTAAGATCATTATCTGCAGCATATACAAATATACAGGACAAGCTAGGTTACATTACACACAGTAAGCTAAAGAAACAATGAATTGATCACAAGTTATTCTACTGACATGACCTCTAGTGAAAAAAAAAATTAATTAATTATTTATAAACTACATCAAGCTAAATTCTATTTATGATAACATGAATAAACATTCTTTCTTACGGATAGTTTTCTTTCAGTAACAATGATATCCTACTTTTAGCATTACAATTGTTATTTTTGATTTAGGATTCTGGATTTTTTATAGTCCTTATAATAAAATTAGTTTAATCCTTATCCAAGTGTGGGCAAACAAAGTTTGCGCCTGAAAGTATCTTCAGGACTGGGGTAAGGTGGTACAACACCAGGGCAACTCGTTGCAAAGGTGGAGCAAGCTACCACCACTCCTATCTCAGTATCTCCTATAATGCAAAACACATCTCCTTGCGGATATGTATAATGTTATGCATTAAGGGAAGGGCCACTACCCAGACTAGTTTCGACCTTTATTGAGGTCTCTTCAGTGGGAGCCAGGCCCTAGTGGAGATACCAGGCAGAAGCATTAGCAGGTCATCTCCACCTATAGGAGTTGCCAAATGGTGTGCCACCCTTTTTTAATAAAATACTCTGGATTTAGAGAAAGATGTTGAAAGTTTATTTTTCACTTGGTTAGAGTATAATAAAATTAGTTTAATCCTTGAGATAGGAGTGTTGGTAGCTTGCTCCACCTTTGCAACGAGTTGTTCTGGTGTTGTACCACCTTACCCCAGTCCAGAAGATACTTTCAGGCGCAAACTTTGTTTGCTTACACTTGGACAAGGATTAAACTAATTTTATTATACTCTAACCATGTGAAAAATAAACTTTCAACATCTTTTTATAGTCCTGTTTATAGATGCTCTTAAAGAGGAAGGTTCTGTGGATCGAATATATGCCTTCCATATGTTTGGGATTTTTAGACCATCATCATTGTTCAGATTGGGGTGGTTGGTAATAATCTCATGGGCTTCCTTAAATTTGCGTTCATACCATGTTTTGGTGTGATGTAGACAACTAGTGCTTTTCCAGTCAATTCTGTGCAAGGTGTTCAAGGCATGATCAAAAAGGCCAGCTTCACCATAATTATTATATTTAATATGTTGTTTATGTTCTTTTTGTCTGATCGGAATTGTGCAGCCTGTTTCTCCTATATGTGGTATTTTGACTAGAGGTCATGCCAGTAGAATAACTTGTGATCAATTCATTGTTTCTTTAGCTTACTGTATATAATGTAACCCAGCTTGTCCTGTATATTTGTATATGCTCCAGATGATGATCTTAATATGAAGATCGAAACATCGGGATATTAAAAGAGTTATTTATAACACGGTTGTAAAGTCCATAATTTCTAAAATGAATGGGTTAAAAGGGCAGGGGGAGGGGTCATTTGTTTTTGCAGTTGATGCAAAGTAGTTAATAAAGATGATGTAAAGAACTTCTCTTCAAGGATCAGGCATATGCCTGTTCTGGCTTCACTGGTTTTTCATTGACCCCCTGTAAACTTTTGATATTGGAGTAGATGATATTTGACCAGAATTTCTGGTTGAATATCATCTATATTCAACCAGAAATTTTCACATATCGGATTTTTTGTGTTTTTTGTTTTTTTTTCTGTCTCAAGTATTGATATATTCTACTGACTGCATTCTCCTTGAATTTTCTGTACCACTGTTTTTGTCACTTATTTCATTTAGCAGTCTCAAAACATTCACTCCAAACATCGATAATTTTTTGAATTTTGATTTTGATATTACCTTTAACACATCCAATTCATTTTATAGTATTCTTTCCTCCATTTCTATACTTTTTCAATAACTTCCATAACATTTTGTCACCATCCTGATATTTATCTTCTATATTTATACCAATCTTCATGTGAAGATTTTTTTAAGCTACTTTTACACATTGCTTTACTTTTTTTACATGCTTTTCTCTTCTTCTTCCTAACATGGAATTTAGGCCATGTGGCCTGTTCCGGTCTCATGCCATCTCTTTCTTGGTCTTCCGATTCTTCTTTTTCCACTTATTTTGTATCTGTATAATATTTTTGGAAGTTTTGCTGTTGTCCATTCGATTTAAATGTTCTAGCCATTTTTGTTTATACTGTCTTATGTAGTAATTAATTGATTTTATTTTCAGGGATTGTAGGATTTCTTCATTTGTTTTGTGCTCCCACTTGGTATATCCAGCTGTTTTTCTGAGGAACTTCATTTCTGCTGTTTGAATTCGTTTTTCATCTTTCCTTTTCATGGTCCATGTTTCGCTTCCGTATAGTAGAGTTGGTTTTGACAAGACATTATATAGTCTGATTCTAGTGTGTTTTTGTACCAGGGATGGCTTAAATATATTATTTATTATGCCATTTACTTTGACAAAGATTGATATTTTAGTGTCTATGTCTTTTTCTTCTTCATATGATGGATCGCATCCCAAGTATCTGAAAGTGTTTACTTGTTCTAGTATTTTATTATCTATCACTATTTTACTTCTTATTGGGTTTTCTCCTTTGAATGCCATTATTTTTGTTTTTTCTTTGGATATTGTCATATTATATTGCTTTGAGATATCATTTAATGATCTTTGTAAGTCATCTTCTGATGTAGCTAATACTATTTGATCATCTGCAAATAGTATTAGCGGGATCATTTGTATACCAAATGGGTTATGTTGTTTCCAGATTGTTAATATTTCATTTATATATATATTGAAAAGCAGAGGTGCGAGGGTACATCCTTGTCGTACTCCTCTTGATATATCTTTCCATTCTGAGGTGTGTTCTAATTTAACTGCTATTTTATTTCCTGCATATATTTCTTGAATAGATTGTAAAAGTTGGTTTGGTATGTTTAAATTGGTTAATATTTTAAACAATTTTTGTCTATTAATTTTGTCAAAGGCTTTTTCATAATCAATAAAGGCCACGTATGTTTCTTTTTGAAATTCTCTTCTCTTTTCTATTAATAATTTTAAAGTAAAAATTGTATCTATGCAGGATCAGCCTTTTCAGAAACCATTTTGTTCTTCTAGTAATTTGTTTTCTACAATGCTGCTTAGGTTCTCTTTTAATATTCCTGCATATATTTTATATCCTGTATTCAGCAGGCTAATTCCTCTGTAATTATTGCAATTGTCTTTATTTCCTTTTTTTATAGATTGGGATAACCAGTGCTTTTTTCCAAGAGTTAGGGGTTTTTCCAGACATCCAAACCGGACATGCTTTTCTGTATTTTCTGTATAACTGAGAGGAGACCTCCACATAGCCTTTAAAGGAATGTGGAGAACCGACCAGGGCTTCTGACCTAATGTCCAATCCTCACCTTCTCGTGGTGCACCCTGTTGGGTATCTACTTTGATACTGAACAAATGAGGATGGGCTGGCAATTTGGGATTTAGCCCAAATTGTCTTATTGGTTAAACCAAAATAAAAAATGATGGTACAACAAGACAAAATTTCATGCCGGCTGGGGCTTCGCCCGGTTAAACAAGGCACCCGTTGTTTTCGCCAGGGAACCAGGGCAAACAGCGAAAAGTCAGCTACTGGAACAAATCTGAAAACAAACCCCAACTCAACATCACCAGAGTTAAAGATCGGTACTATCAACGTAAAAAGCCTGAATGGCAAAGAAATGGAGCTAGCTGAGGAATTAGATAAGTACCAGATCGACATAATAGGGGTGACTGAAACAAAAAAGACCAAAACTGGTGAGATCTTTCTGAGCAATAAATACAAAATGTTATATTCAGGCAATGACAATCAAGGAAAAGAAGGAGTAGCCATAGTATTCAACACAAAATACGAGGCTAATCTTCTTGAATGGCAGTCAGTCTCAAGTAGAGTAATGTGGGCAAATATGAGAATGGGGAACTGGACAATGAGACTTATTTGTGCCTATGGTCCCACAGAAGGTTCTACTAAGGTAGAAGTGGAGGAATTTTTTGAAGCTTTAGAAAAAGCAACTGACACAATGAAAAAGGAAAAGTTGGTCCTTGTTGGGGATCTAAATAGTAGAGTAGGAAATGATTGTGAGACATACAAAAATATTTTGAGAAAATTTGGAGAAAAGAGCAAAGCTAATAATAATGGCAAATATCTGTTGGATTTCTGCTCAGGACATGGACTGGTTATTACTAACACCATGTTCCAACATAAAAATGTGCACAAATTCACATGGAGAGAAGAGGCTAGGAATAAGAAAAGTCTCATTGACTATGTTATTGTTGATAGTGATGTTTTCTCCCTGGTGCAGGACACCAGAGTGTATAGAGGATTTGAAATTGGAAGTGATCACTATTTAGTCTTGAGCAGGATAAAATTGAATTTCATATTGAAAAGAATAACATGTAAGAAAGTTTTAAAGCGAATAAAAGTTGAGCAGCTCTCAGATGTGAACTGTAGACTAAAATACAGAAATATTATTGAAAAGAAAATGAAAGAGTTTGAGAACAGGAATCAAACCTTGGAGATTCAGTGGCAAACTCTGAAGGAAACATTGATTGATTCTGCCAGAGAGGCATGTGGTGAGGTTGTGTGCAAGGATAAAAAAATCAGAACTCCCTGGTGGACACAGGAAGTTAAAGAGGCAGTGAAGGAAAAGAAGAAAGCATATCAAAAGTTCCTGGCAAATAAGTCAGCTTTTACTCTTACAGAATACAGAGACAAATGTAAGAAAGCTAAACAGTGTGTAAAACTAGCTAAACAAAAGTCATGGGAGGACTTTGGCAAGAATATAGAAAATAAATATCAAGAAGGTGGCAAAATATTCTGGAGGTTGTTGAAGAAGCTTAGGAATGGAGGAAAGAGTGCTGTAAAAGGAATTAGAGATGATAAAGGTGAAATGAAAACGGGAGAAAAAGATATCCTTGAAGTATGGAGTAATTACTTTGAAAAACTGCTAAATGAAACAAGCAGTGATGACAGCACAGTGATAAAAAACACTGACCAGGCATGCAGTCAGGAATACATATCCATACTTGAAGTAGAAAAAGCCATCAAAGGCTTGAAATGTGGAAAGGCAGCAGGAGTAGATGATATTCGACCAGAAATGCTGAAGTATGGTGGTATAAGAGTCTTACAGTGGCTGCACTGCATAGTTCAGAAAGCCTGGACAGAGGGACGAATTCCCGATGATTGGAGTAGAGCTCTCATAGTACCCATATATAAAAAGGGAAATAAAACTGAATGTGAGAATTACAGAGGTATTTCCCTACTGAGTGTTCCTGGCAAGATCTATGCAAGTATACTTGAGAAACGGTTGAGAAGAATTGTGGAAGAAAAGCTTGGTGAAGAACAAGCTGGATTCAGGCCAAATAGAGGCTGTCAGGATCAGATCTTCACTTTACGACAAATAGTCGAGAAAGCATGGGAATGTAACAAAGATCTGTATTTAAGTTTTGTCGATTTGGAAAAGGCGTATGACAAGGTGCCAAGAGAGAAGCTATTCAATACACTGCAGTTATATGGTGTCAATGGGGCATTATATCAAGCAATACTTAGTCTTTATTTGAATTGTGAATCAGCAGTTAGAATTGAAGGAAGTACAGGAAGATGGTTTAATGTTAAATCTGGTGTGAGACAAGGATGTACATTATCCCCTCTGTTATTCATTATCTATATGGATCACATTATGAAGGAATGTGGTATTAAACCTGATATCAAAATTGGAGATGTTAATGTCAGCTCTTTGCTTTATGCGGATGATGTTATACTTCTAAATATATCCGCTACAAGTCTGCAAGATTCTCTGACTAAATTGAATAGCTGTTGTAATAGATATGGTATGAAGGTCAGCAATAAAAAGACAAAGACAATGAAAATAGGCAGAATCATTGAAAATGTCAACTGTGTTGTGAATGGAGAACCTGTGGAACAAGTAAAACATTTCAACTTAGGCACAATTTTTACTGAAGATGGTAAACTAAATATAGAAATAGACCACAGAATCAGCAAAGCTGGTATCGTGGGGAGTCAATTGAATAAATTCATATGGAATAAGAAAGAAATTAGTCGGAACACTAAATTAGCTGTATACAAGACTGTGTTCAAACCAATTTTAACTTATGGATCTGAGAGCTGGGTCAGAAGTACAACACTTGACCAAAGACCAGAGACTGCAGATATGAGAGTCCTGAGAAAGATTAGAGGCGTGAACAGATGGCATCAATGGCAATATCATATTAAAAATGAGGATATTAGGAAAGAACTTGACATTGTCAGCATCCAGGAATGCGTTAGCAGAGCTAATCTCAGATGGTATGGTCACTTAAATAGAATGGGAGAGGAAAGATTAGCAAAACAAGTGTTCTCTGCCAGGTTGGCAGGAAAACGACCCAGAGGAAGACCAAGATATAGGTGGATTGATACGGTACAAAGTGCCTTAGACGATAGAAATATAAGATCTGATAATGTTGGAGTCTTGACAAGTAACAGACTGATTTGGAGGAAAATTGTAGATAGGAAGTTAGTAATGATGTAATTTTTTCATGTAGTACTGTCATATCCTGTACACCCCTTGAGGGTACATGGCAGGAATTTGATGATGATGATGATGATGATGACAACTCTTATATCTTGGGGAGGGGAAGGAGTCGAAAACAAGAATTAGCTCTTAGTGGGATCTCACCAAGATATAGGTGGATTGATACGGTACAAAGTGCCTTAGACGATAGAAATATAAGATCTGATAATGTTGGAGTCTTGACAAGTAACAGACTGATTTGGAGGAAAATTGTAGATAGGAAGTTAGTAATGATGTAATTTTTTCATGTAGTACTGTCATATCCTGTACACCCCTTGAGGGTACATGGCAGGAATTTGATGATGATGATGACAACTCTTATATCTTGGGGAGGGGAAGGAGTCGAAAACAAGAATTAGCTCTTAGTGGGCAAAATCAGAATTCAGGAAAAAATGCTAAAGAGACTTAGAGAAAAAAAAAATGACAAATTTGTTTCATAGGAGATAACAAATATTAACTCTTCTGTTGACTTATGCAATATGCAAATAAAAGTAACATGGTATAAATATGAAATAAGCCTACATTAGTAAAATAAGATTAAAACATTAATGAAATGCTAATATGTCAGTGGTATTTTAAAAGTAAAATTTGCCAGGAATTTGATCATCATCAGACCTGAAATACATTGAAATAGTAGTTTCAATGCGACACATTCTCTCTCTCTCTCTCTCTCTCTCTCTCTCTCTCTCTCTCTCTCTCTCTCTCTCTCTCTCTCTCTCTCTCTCTCTGTGTGTGTGTGTGTGTGTGTGTGTGTGTGTGTGTGTGTGTGTGTGTGTGTGTGTGTGTGTGTGTGTGTGTGTGTGTGTGTGTGTGTGTGTGTGTCATTTAAATTGCTTCCAGAGAGTACTTTTTTCATTCGTTTTGAATTTTTAGGCACTGATTTTGCTGAACCTATGAAGTGGCTCTATATATTCCTGTGTGTAATTGTGCCTTGTATCTCACTTCTAGTTTGTACTTTCACTGCTTGGTGTATGACCACTATACCGTTTATTGGAGATCTGAAATGACGTTGGTTTATAAATTGATATTAAGTGTTTAGAGCAGTGGTTTTCCTGATGTTTGACTCTCTACTTACTCATAGCACTGATGTGTTATAGGTCACCATTTAATGGATGGAATTATCATAAAAAACTAATATAAACCATATCACATCTATAAAGTTGCATTTACTGCATACTTGTATATTTTTATTAATTATGGTTTGAAAAGTCTTCCATGCCACTTTATCATATCCTTTATTGAAAGCTAGTTAAACTTATATAATATGTCCACTTGCTTAGTGTTGAATCCTTTTTATTTTTTGCTTTTATCTAGTGAATTTGTAAACTGATTGATGATTGATAATAATCTTTGCAGATATTTAATAATTTCAAAACAATCAAAGGTAATCCATTCTTAGTTATAGGCAAGGGATAACAGTTTATCCCTTGCCTTAATCCATTTATATTTCATTTTAATATTATTTTTGAATGAAATACCACCATATATCTGTTCTGTATGTTGTTATAGGAAAGGAAAAAAACAAAAAAGCAAGAAGAAAAAGAAAGTTTCAAGTAGTGAGTCTGATTCATTGTTATAAATAACACTGTAAGATTATCTTATTGTGTGTTTTGTTAAAAAAAATGACATGGTACTTTGTATAATATGTAAATAAATTGTTATTGAAAACAATGTTAGTGTCAATTTTGCATGTTTTTTTTAGGCTTATTTAATTCCACTGTGTTTTCAGTAATTACCTCCAATAAAGTTTATTATGTTATTCACATAAAGGACATCAAAAAATGTATATATGTTATTAAAAAGTTGATTTGAGTTGTCTGTAAATTCTCATCTGTGCTTATTATTGATTCCCTTAAAATTTATTAAATGAAATACTTTAATGTGTACCTGTATTTTGCTTTGAGTATATTAATTTAGTAACACCGTATATATATATATATCAATCATTACACAAAAGCAAAATGAGAAAAGGCACAAAATTTGAGCTACCGATTAATGTTAGTTCAAGAATTAAACTGCAGGAATTAAGAATTTCATTCAATCTCAAGCTCTTTAATCAAAAGAGCTATTTTCAGTTAAAAGGTTGAAAATGCACAAGTAACCATGTCAATGCAAAATATAAAATACTTTTAAATTCATCTCACTACTTATTAGTTACATATGTATTGATGAAACATGCTTAAATAACAAAAAAAAACCTATCGTACAGTAAATTTGCATATTTATATAATATGTGCACTTTCTTAGTGTTGAATCCTTTTTATTTTTTTGCTTTTATCTGGTGAATTTGTAAACTGATTGATGATTGATAATAATCTTTGCAGATATTTAATAATTTCCAAGCAATGAAAGGTAATTCATTCTTAGTTATAGGCAAGGGATAAAAATGAAATTTAAAAAGAAAAAAAAAGAAGAAATGTTTTATTCCGAGTTTAATAAAGTAGAATGTTTAGACAAATTTTTTCTGCAAAGTAGTACCTTTGTACTACAAAGTACCTTTTCTTGCTCATCCCATGCTGAGAGGGAATGTAGTTTAAAGACTGTAATTTTAATACCTGTAATCATCTTGCAAATTCTCAGATATCCAAACCTGTGGTCATGAAAAGTCTCAATGAAGAATCAATATTTCACTGCTGAACAAAAAATAAAATACATCACGAAGAGAACCATGAAGACTGATTGCTGTAGAGAATACAATAATTAATGGTCCTCATGATAAACACAGGAAGCTCTTTGGAGGATTAGTACTCGTTATTAATGAATGTTCATCACTAAGTAATTCAGTAGTAGCAGAATGAAATTAAAGTGAAAAATGCAAATATTCTGAATTTTCACTTCATGAAATTGTTATAACTGATTACAATACATGATTACAATTATGCAGTCTCAATTACTTTCCTAAATTACCTTACATCAGTATCTAATTTTCAGCTACAGTTTAGCCATGTAACTATTGTACTATAACTGGCTAAAGAAAAAAGCTACACCCAATACATTTGCCTGACTGACTAGTATCAAGTAACTGCATTAATCAACACAATTACTTAAATCATCCTAAAGACTTTGCTCTTAATAAAAAGACAATTGGAAATTGGTCAGTTTTGTTACCACTCATTTTTTTCTCCCCTAAATGTTGAAAAACCTAATGTATTTATTATGATCCTTGGAAAGAAAGAATTGATGAGACTGACAGTTACTCTGTAATAAAATATTCTATGACTAAAGAATGTAAGATAGATAATGCAAAACCTGTGTGATCCTAATTTTTAAATGTAAAGAGATGTCAGAACATCGACTAAATTTCTCTTCAAACATTTACTGAGAAATTCAGTTGATGATTGATGATAATTGAAGGTAGAAAAATACACAGCTTGAAAAGAAGTCAACAGATACCCCCCATGAGCAATGTTCATCATGCTATGTAATGAGTCACATGTTTGTAGCCAGTATAAATTGGAGGAATATGATGCTCGAGTCAGTGCAACTGTGTCTGGGTGAAATGGCTGCGTGAAGGTAACTGATGGAGTTTGAAAGAGACATTTCGGATGCCATGTTGTAGGCCTATCTGTTCAGCAAATTGTTAACAAATTGGGCCATCCCAGGTCAACAATCAGTGATACCATACTGAGATGAAGCGCAGGGTGTCAACTGCAGGTGCTAGCTGCAGTTGACACCCTGTGCTTCTACATCAGCTGACACGTTAAATGTAGAGGTCGGCCATCAACTGGAACATGAATCTGCACAAAAACATTCAGAATTGAGGCTGACAGCATAGGTTTCCATGGTAGGACCACAATATGCAAGCCTCACGTTGCCTGAACCAACATGCAGCCTTGTCTTCAGTGGTGCAAAGAGCATGTTCAGTGGAACATGAAAGCTTTCTTGGATATGACTGCAATGCATTTAACCAAATGAATTCAGGTTGCCAGCCAAAGTCAGGCAGAGGTAACCAGATGGTTGCATGCGAGTTGTTCTGTGTTTCACAGATTGTGGAACCAATTTGAAGTCACAAATGGCATCCCAACGGTACACTGAAGGCAATCCACGAGTACAACTGCAGCGGGTATCCGATTATCTGCTTGCCGAAACAGGAGTGCTACCTGAATGAGGTATGATCTAACCTCATGAGGGCTACAGGAATGTTGTTATCTGCTTCTACTGTGCATAGAAGATTTCACAAAGGTGGTCTGCATGCTAGGAGACCAGTAGTCTGTGTGCCCCTATCCCCACACCACAGGAGAGAACGTTTGAAAAGGACCAGGCTGCATGTCAAGTGGACCCAAAACTAATGGGATCGTTATCATTTACACACAAGTCCCAATTTGTTCTACAATGCGATACCAGGCATGTGCTGTAAGCTGGAGAGCCAGGATCACGTTATCATCCTTCTAATATCCATGAAAGGGACATATAATGGAAGTATTGTGATGCTTTAGGGAGGCACCTCATTGGGTGAATGCACCGACCATTATGTGCTTCCTAATGGAACCATGAATGTTAACTTATAGAAACCAGTTCTTGAACCCCTATGTTTGTCCGTATATGAGTGCGACAGAGGAGACATTTATCCTACAAGACCATAATGCTCATCCTCATTGAATAATGCTCCTGCACCAATATCTTCAAGAAGAGGCTATTGTACATATAAGCTTGCCATTCGGGTCTACCGACCTTAATCCTATTGTGTGTGTGTCTTGGATTTTCTAAGTAGATGTGTTGCTGCTCTGACCTCCAACCAAAAAAAAAAAAAAAAAACTTGAGTGACTTTGCAAGAGAAACAATTCTCATTGGCAGCTGATCTCCATTATAAAGATCATGAAGCATCATCGAAGCACTGTATTGAGTGAGGGATATCACATTCCTTATTATAGCACTTTGGAAATCTCATTATGACCTTTTTTTAACCTTTGTCCTCATTCACTCATTCTTTTATTTAATTAAACTATTCACAATTTCTGTGGAAGTTTCTCTCATATCATACTGCTTTTCACCGAATTGCATAAAACTCATCACAGTTTTTGAATCATCATGATTTTTCTTTTTGTTCCTTTATGTAAACCATTGTATCTTAGTATGTCTCATAGCAGCAGCAATTTTCCCTGTTTTCCCTCTTGGAACGTTTTTTGCCCTGCTGCAAAAAAAAAAAAAAAAAATGACAAATGTAATATACCAGCCTCAGAGTCTTAGTTACTTCTGAAACAAAATATAGAGACCAAGTGTCCAACATAATGATAAAAGTAGTTATTGAATAATGACATTTGAATAAGAAAAATATTTTCTTTATACAGAATTTTTGGCTACATTTCATAGCCATTGCAGTACAGATGAAAAGTGATAAACAAATTAGAAAGACACTCGAAATCAAAGAGCAAGCGAAAATATATGCTACTAACACTGCTGGAAGATAAGCCCAAAAAAAAAAAAAAAAAAATCAGCTAATTCCTTTTATTCCCTTATAGGATGTAGACAAGGCTATTTTACCCCTATCTAACTTTTGGAGACTCAGTGGGAAGTTCAATTTCAGCCGGTAGCTAGTCCAAGACTGTCACTAAGTATAAAAAGAAACCAATGAATAGACTGTCAAACAAGTCGTACCATGTTGTTGTACCTAACAGTATATGTTATTGTCTGAAAAATCAATCATAGATATTTCAAACAACAATTTTCTTGAAATAACCAGTTTAGTCATTCTATGGCACAGGCTAGTGATTTTTTTTTCCCTCCTAGAAAAGCATTCATTATTCGTTCATTAGACACAGGAATGGGGAGTATTACTCATATTGACTTTCCAAAATTGGGAAGTTAAAGGCGATGGTTGTTCGACCTATGGAAACAGGCTACACAGCTTTCTTTATATGGGCTTTCAGGTAAAAAATAAACTTTATGTGGAACTTTATTCCTAGTTTTATTCCAATGAATTCTGTGCCAAGTGGATAAGGTGTGACTGGTCAAATGAGACTTATGAGACCAGGGTTTCCCAACAAACCTTTCTTTAGTAATTACCCACTAAAGAACTTTTTAAAGTTGACTTTTTTCTAATCGCCCCCTATAATTTCCTATTATTTTCATAAGGTTTATTGGCTTTTTTCACCAAGTTGCAATGAAACATAGAGGGAAGGAAAAAAAAGGTTAAATAGGAACGAGGAAATCACTATATTAAGGAAGGACTCTGCAAAGCCAGCACTTTTCTCATTTCTATTGAATGATATACACTGCTTGGAAAGAAGTTAACAGACACCCTCATTGGGTACATCATGCTATGTGACCAGATGCTGCTACAAAGGATAATATGGAAAAACTGCCATTCGTTGGCTGACACACTGAATGCAGAGTTCCAGGCATTGACTGGAACACAAATCTGTACAAAAACATTCAGTACCGAGTCTCACCCCACATTACTGGAACCAACATGCAGCATCACCTTCAGTGGTACCAAGTGTGTATGCAGTGGGACATGGAAGCTTGGAAAACTGTTATATGGAGTGATGAATCCTGCTACACCTTCTACTGAGCAGTGGACAGGTATGGCAAATGATCTGTGAATGGCTCTTACCAGAGTGTATAACCCCAACTATGAAATTCATTGGTGGCAGTATGATGGTATGGTCCTTTATTTCTGATTTGGCCTCATATCTCTGTTTGTGGTGCCATGCACAATGAACTCTGAGAGGTGTGAACATTCTAGACAAATCAAAGCTTCTTACTTTGTGGTGTTTCTATGGAACTGACCATTGTCTCTTTCAGCAAGACAATGCACCATGTCAAAGCTGCACTGCTGTAACTGCATGGTGTTTAGACATAAACGTCACCACCCTTGCCTGGCTCCCACAGGGCCCTGATCTCAATGCTATTGAACATCTGTGCGGTGAACTGCATAGTCGGATGAGTTCAAGGACATCTGCCCCACAACTGTTCAAGACCTCATTCCATGCCTACAGGAAGAATGGTCCAAAATTCCCATTGATCGCTATTGTATGCTTATTGGAAGCATGCCTTGTAGGATTGCTGCAGATCATCGCAACAAAACAAGATCTTACATCTTATAAAGGTGGGTACCATGGCTTGTTTGTTCCTTACACTACGTTGTCTGTTGACTTCTTTCCAAACTGATATATGAATTGTGCCTTATACAGCATGCCTCAAAGAGATATTCTATTATTCATTCAGTATTTTATAAATTGTATATTCCCATATTTGTTATATATATGTCCATTATCTTTCATATAGATTCGTGACTTTGCTGGGTGGCATGATTTCTAATATTTTTTTGCACCAAAAAATAATTATCCCCCCCCCCCAAAAAAAAAAAAACTCTTTCCTGTCGAGAACGCTGTTCTAGACGAATCAGAGCTGAATGACGCATCTGCCCATAATAACAAAAGCTGCATGTGGAAGGGATTCTGTAAACTCTAAAATTATTATTATTATGTGACACCTCCAGGGAGTCCAAAGACTCATCGAGGAAGAGTGTGCCAACAGCATCGAACGATTGATCCCTCTCCAACTACTAACCACGCTCAAACATGCTTAACTTTTTGCGTAAGCCATTAGTAGCAGAGGCTCTACCAATCGACCAACTTTTGCTTGTAGAGAAAGTGGATCTTTGGGAGAGACCAGGAAGGAATTTAATTTCCGAATTGGACTGAAAACAACGAAGGCTGATTTGGTAAAGAAGTCTTTCTATTCCTTCTGGCAATCCCTATACATATGAATCAGAAATTCTAGAAACCTCTTTTAGAGAAGAATTTGGATGAAGGTCATTATTATTAGGCTTACCATACGTCCCCGTTTGAAGGTATGGTCCCAGCCAGTTTGTCATTTTGTCCCGGTTATTTGGTAAAAATTTAAAAGAGCAGAATATACACGCAGTATGAAAAGTGCAGCCTCAGAAAATGGCAATTAGGCAACATGAATACCCCACTTTGACTCTGGCCTGTACGCTGCATTGCAAGTCATTGTTGAGCATGTGCAATCTTAGTTGAGTTTAGATTGCGAGTCAGTGTTTCTTTCAGCGTGTTGTTTGTGATTTATTTTAATTTAAATTAATTTAACCCCAAAATGCCAAAAAGAAACTGTGTGTTTACGGATGAATTAAAAAAGGATTATTCGTTTTTGAAAAACGTTTGTGGTCATATTGACAAATTGAAAGGTGAACAGTGCTCTTCAGAATTTTCTGTGGCTCATGGTGGGCGTTCGGACATAAAAAATCACTTGACATGTGCGAAACATAAGGCTAGTCTAGCAGCGGCAGGAACTTCCTCAAAGATATTGTCATATTTTAAAGGTGTCGATCCAAGTGACAAAGAATTTTTAATAGCTACTAAAGAAGCAACTTTTGCATTTCATGTTGCTATTCACAATCTCAGCTTTAAGTCTGCCGATTGTTCATCCAAATTGATATCAAAGCTTTTTGAAACAAAGTTTAGACTGGGTAGAACAAAATGTGAAGCTGACATTTGTTAATGTGATTGAGCCACTGTTGTTTCAGCAACTTTGTGAAGATTTAAACAAAACAAATTTTGTGACGATATCAGTTGATTCTTCCAACAGGAAAGAAATTAAAACTGTGCCATGTGTTGTGCTGTATTTTGCACCAAATTGTGGAGTAAAAGTTAAACTTTTAGACTTTCAATCAGTTCCCGGTGAAACTGCAGAAATACTGACAAACCATTTAATGTCAGTTATGAAAACTCATAATATAACAAAAAAAAAAATTATTGGATTTTCTGGAGATAACTGCAATACCAATTTTGGGGGTGTAAAACGGAGAGGAGAAAACAATATTTTCAGTCGATTGAAGAAGGAACTAGGAAGAAATATTGTGGGCATTGGTTGCGGTGCTCACATCGTTCATAACTGCCTTCAAACTGCAGTTGATGTTCTACCTATTGAAATAGAAGCTTTAGTAGTCAAAATTTATAAATATTTCCACATTTATATGGTTCGAGTCACTCAACTAAAAGTGTTCTGAGAATTTGTAGATGTAGAGTATAAAAAGGTTCTTCAACATGGCAACACCAATTTTCTTTCGCTAATTCCAGCTATTGACAGAATACTTGAAATCTATGAGGGACTGAAATCATATTTTATTTCACAAGAACACTCTCCGGTGATGATAAAACAGTTCTTTGATAATGATTGTGGTGAAATGTATTTGTGGTTTGTGCACAGGCAATTCAAATTGTTTAACAAATCTATCTTGATTATGGAAAGTACAAAAGCGAGTGCAACAGATATTGTCATTGAACTTAGAAAATTAAAAACAAATCTTGAGGAAAGACGTGATAATAAATTTATACCTCAAGAAGCAAAAAAGCTTTTTAGAATACTGGAAAATAATAGAAGTATTAATATTAATACAATACTACAAGAGTTTACGAAATTTTATGACCGATGTCTTCTTGCATTGAGTTTTGGGAAAACAGTTTTGGTGGAACAGAATCTTTTACCTGGATAAACAACAATGAATTAACTTGGTTGGAAATTGAAGCTTCAGGGTGAAAAAAAAATTAATTAAACTTGCAAATAATGCAAACATGGATGAACTGTTTGAGGAAGTGGTGATTGCAAAAGCTTTTTCGTCGGCAAAGTATGACATTTTGAAAAATACAAGTTACGAAGAAAAATGGATACAACTATTCAGTCATTTCAAAAAAAAGAACATTTCATTGCCCAATCTTGTCCAAATTATAGAATACATTTTCAGCCTGCCAGGCACATCTTCACCTGTTGAAAGGATATTCTCAATAATGAATAACATATGGTCTGAAGAAAGAGGTAGAATGGCTGAATCAACAGTGAAAGCTGTATTGCGCTGCAAACTTAATAGTGAACTAAATTGTAGTGAATTTTTCGACGCGATTAAAAATAACATAGAATTTTTAAAGAAAGTTCACGCTAGTGATAAATATTAATAACTTTTTAATAAGTTATGTTCAGTTAAGAGTAATTAAAAATTATTACTACGAAATGTTTTTTGTTAACCACTTCGTTATTTAGCCTTTTGAATCATAAGTACTTAGCATAGAAGGTGTTACTTTCTGTTTTGTGCAAACTCTAAAAAATGTCCTGGTTGGATAAAAAAATTTTATGGTAAGTCTAATTATTATTATTATTTGGTTTTTGCCAAATTTTTTCTAACGTTTGGCAAAAACAAAATAATAATAATAATAATAATGGCCTTCATTCATTATTCTAGAGTTTACGGAATTTATTTTCTCTAGAAATTCATGAAGCTCAGACGAGGAAGAGTTCTAGATAGCAAATACATCATCGAAATATCTATGCGGAATAAAAGGCTTAGGCGAAAAAGAAAAAAAAAAGCATTAAGAATATGTTGTTCAAAATGTTCCATATAATTTCTAGAGTTGGAAAAATAGTAGACCGCCAAATTGCAATACCTTTGATCTGTTTATAAAGACAAGAAAAATAACCTTCATTTATGACAACGTGGAATAATTTTATTGTATCTGCAATAGGAGTAACTGTAGTAGCTGTAGAGATATTCCTCAAGCTTTATTTTTGAAATTCCCCAAATTTTTAATGAAGAAAGACGAATTTCCAATAAATGACAACAGGAGCTTAGAGAGGTGGGTTTATAGGTCGGTTTACCTATACAATTTGCTATTAGTCTTAACGAAAAATTTTCTTTATGAATCTTGGAATGACCATGAAGTCAGGGGTTGTCTTGCATAAGGAACTCAACTTTTTGATAGTGTCTTCATCCCAAGACTGAACTTCGTCCAAAAGATTATTAAATTTATTGATCTGCTATTGAGTTGGATCTCTGGAAATGCATCAATATGTCATATGATCCAGAAGTAAAAGATTATTTTCTAAAATAATTATTTTTATCATAGAATACAACAGTGCCCCTTTGTCAACTTTGGTTATAACTAAATTGTTAATGCATATTAATAAGATTTTCTTAATGAAGAAAATTTCATTTAGCAAAGTTTTAGCTGTATATAGAGCTAAAACTTCAATTTTAAATAGATTGCTACAAGGAGGTACAAATTTAAACAGAACGTATTTGGCTTGAAAACGACTTTTAGTAGCAGCGGAATAATAGTTCTTGTGAATGCTTTTATAAATACAAAACTTATTCCATTACTGGAATGATTTTGGACCTTTTGACAACAGATTTCTTCGCAAGATAAAAGACATCCGAAAATAATAATAACTGTTGTTTCGGTGTCGATATGGGCTCCAAAGGGATTGATAATCGTTTTGGTTTAACAATGATTGAAATTTTTGACTATAATGCTGTTTAAAATAAAAACTCTTTATTCTCTGTCTAAAGAAATTCTATAGCAGCAAGCATATATTTTGTTTAAATTAGTATCTGCTCATAGTAATTTATCTAAAAAGAAGTTTTACTATTTCTTCTTTTTTTTCTTTTCTTTTCTTTTTTTAATTTGCAAAAGCCAAGTTACTCAGCTGTGACAGGCCATGAGTGTCCTTCATCCATTAAGGAAATGGATAAGGGAAGCTAATTTAAGCATCTGTTTATAAGAAGTTTGTAATAAACGAACAACTGAAGCGTAAATTATATTAATACGACAAGAAATTTTGCAGTATTTAATACATATTGTTAAATGTCCTGTTTTCATAAAACTACATCTGGATATGCCGCTGCGATGGCAGCCAATATACACTTGTTCTGACGATTATTGATTTAAAATACGTTTCTAACATTTTAACTCTGTGTGTGTGTGTGTGTGTGTGTGTGTGTGTGTGTGTGTGTGTGTGTGTGTGTGTGTGTGTGTGTGTGTGTGTGTGTGTGTGTGTGTGTGTGTGTGTTCGGTGTTACCTGCCTATTCATGGCATAAAGAACAGTCAGCTGTACAGTTCGTTACTTTCTTTAATTGCAGCGAAAAAGATGTTTCTATTGTTATCACCATTTGAGAATCATAAGTAATTTGTGTACTTTGATTGTATTCAAAGGTTTATTGCAAAAAAATATGCAAACATTTTTCCGATTTCTCATATTCCAGAGATTTTGCATGACAATATAACCTTGTTTATAGAGCTAGTCATTTGATCATACAAAGCAGTGTATACATCCTGTCACCTGAGCAGTAAAATTTATTTGAGTAGCAACGTCTGTGTCAAAATATTTTGAATGAACCTCGTAAGTTGGTAGTTCAGTGAATATCGGAATTACAAACATTGTAATCTAGGGTTTCTAACTTTCTTTTATTTTATTTATTTATTGCGTTGACGTTTGGTTGGGTGTCAGAATTATCTCAAAATTGCCAATAAAAACTTATTTAATTCATTTAAAACTCGTTTTTTTTTTTAAAAAAAATATTGTTTACAAATGAATAAAACAGTTTTGCATTTTTATGCTTTAAAGCTATTTTATTTACTTCAACACTAATTAAACAAGCTTTCCATAAACAAATACTACTGCTAGCATTTATACTGATAAAGGAATAAATCAGGTTTTTTTTTTTTTATTTCTTATTGAAAACATATCAGCTTTATTTCTATTAGCTATCATTATCAGAAAGCACATGAGAGGTGGCTTTAGTTCAGATCACTAGCATGTCGTATAAGTAACAGAATATTCCTCTTCAACTGCTTGGTTTATTTCATTTTTGAAATCATCAGTTAATGGCTCAAGAGTACGAGTTATCACAATGCCATAACCTAAAAAAGATGACAGTGGAAATTAAAATACACACACACACAATTAACTTTTTATTGGGAAGGAGATATCAAATTTCTGTTTCAAATTTCATGATTCATGAGATATCAAATTTCATGAATACAGTGATTTGTTAAATTGATTCAAATATCACATAAAATTTACTGAATGGCAAAAAAAAAACAACTTCATTACCATTTGAACACAGTTTTGTAACCTTAAATTTACTTCAGCAGGCAGTAAGGATTGGGTGATGATTCATCAAGTTCATATAAATTCTAGATGCACCAATGCCTCCTGATTGGAGTTACTATTTTCATAACTTTCTCAGTTTTTAAGTATTTCAAATTAACATAAGCTCTGTTTAAATTCAAGTTCGTTAGGCGAACTACCTTTATTCCATATTCGTCTTGTTTAGCTGAGTAGGTATTGTTTCCACTGCAGAGAGCAGTGTTGGGAATTCGACTCACAATGTGGACACCCTGTTTGTGAATCTTTAAAGGAGTAAATGAATTTCATCGTACAGTATGAGAACCATCATCATGTGTTTATTGAAGGCTTCGAGTGATTTGAAAAAGTTTCGTGTTTATCTAAGAAGGTTCTTAAGCTATCTAACCCTTGATATCAATATGCTATAGGTTTGCATTTCGTGGAGTATCGTTACATAAAATAACATTTGTCGCCTTTACATATTAGATCAAAAATTCAGTTTTGATAAGGTAAACATTTGGCTTTCATAAATTTAAATTGGTTGATTAGGTTCTTTAATTCTATCCTATGAATGTGCTATGTCTCAATGCTTGTATTGTCTGTTTGGCAAGGGAAGAAAATTATTGCCATTTCCATATGAGAGTGGCTTACATCTCGTCTTAGACGAGATTCCCTTCAAGATCTTTCAAATTAATGACATCATATTTCCATGCAGTGTCTTTTAAAATGCCTTAGCAAAGTTTCCGGTTAAATGGCCAACCATTTTCCTTATCCAACTGAAATGTCTCTTTATTAGAAGAAAAAGCAAGCAAATTACTAAATCAAAATCTTTCTTTAAAACCATTTATCATCCATAGAGCATAATGTTCGTATCTCCCCATTGGTGAATTTTGGCCTTTACCTAAATTTCAGATATTATAATTTGCTACCTGAGTATTGAATCCTCTTTTAAGTAAAGGAAATATTTTACACTCTTTCCTTTCTGTATACTTGAGACAGTGCTACTACTCAGACTTATTAACCTGTTGATATACTGTATTACCAATTCCCCTAAAACATGCACATTTGTATTCACAGAGAAGTACTCATCGTCTGAATAATATACCCTCGATAAAGAGTCACGAAGTAATTCATCTATTTCTTTCTGTAACGTTACCTTCGCTTTCACAGATCATTCTTTATCGATGATGGCCTTTTGTTGGAAAGACCTGAGTTCGAATTTCGTCTAGGACGTGAAGAACTTTTATAAGGGCTCTTCAGCTGAAGGTGAGCTAATTGCTCTCATATGATGGTATGAGAGCAATTAGTAGTATGAGGTTTTTCTTTTTCTTAACCTTGGTTTTTTTAATTCCTCAAAACAATCCAATCAGAATAACATGCAGTTGACAGATATAATGCATTTACATCACAACTTCAGCTGTTGCTTTGGCCATAATTCCAAGTAGCCCACTGTTCTTTTCCTAATATTTCCATTCATTAAAGGTATCCTTCAGTAATAACCATTGTTTTTTTTTTCCTTACCCAAGACCTATTTCCTATTCCAGTAAATGATCAGATATGAAATAATCATCCCCACTGGTGTGCCCTACATACATTTGCTGTTCCTGGTATTGTCAAGGACAGCAAATGTATCTAGGGACACCTTTCCGATACCTTTTGCCTAAACAATGTCTGCAGTCAGCTTCTCATGCCCTCTGTAATAGCTTTTGTTTCCCTGAAATATCACATTCACACACTCCTGACTAAAAAAAAATAATTCAAATCTATTTAAAGTGCAATATTCCACTAGAAGAAATGAACTGAATCATCAGCCTTTCTCCGTATTCATATACTACGCTACACAATTTACCCATCGAGTTATTTGGTTATCAAAGCTTTTTTCTGAGCTCACTTCTGTCATAGTGTATCAACAGACTTGCAGTTTTATTCTCTTACTCTTTTTTTTTTTGACAATCCTTCCAAAAATCAATCGTACTTTACATCATAATGACGTCATCTTTTACTTACTCGCTTTTCAAGGTGATTTCACTTTAACGAAGAAAGCATTTTTTTTTACCAAAAAATGCTTTCATCAAAGTGAAATCATTTTTGTAGCAAAGATTCGTCAAGCACGTCTTTATTATCGAATCTCTTTTTCCCTCGTTATCCTTCCTCTCATGATACGTGATGGCATGAGAAAATTAAGATAGAAATAGCTTTCATTCCTGTTACTCCGGAAATCATTCTTCAAATATAATTCATTTTTCTCTTCTCAGACTCTTTGACGTCAGTTTCATCCTTTTTTGTTCTTATTCTTCATTCAAAAAGCTTGCGTCCTCTGAAATCATACACACACACACATATATAAGAGAAATAAACATTGTTGGTTTTGCTAATTACAACAGCCCCTTCACGAACAGGAAACAAATGTATTTTGTTTCCTATTCACCAACAATAATGTATTAATCCTGTATCTTCAGTTATTCTTTCTTAAGTCAGCCGTTATTAAAATTAATTAAAAAACTATATAATTTAATTCTTTTATATTATTTATGTACAGAGCATTTTTGTAAAACAATAAGTGCTTTACACATTCTTTGCTAACAGGAAAAAAGTGAAAATTAAAATGATGTAAAAAAACCTAAAAATTATTTACTGAATCATTTTACTTCACAGTATGATAAAGATTACGAAATAAGAAGAGTAATTAAGTATATGACATTCAGTTTTGAAGCATAAATTCATTGTATATTGTATAGGTATATTAAATAATAAATCAACTAATGTCTTTTATTCCCTTATAGAGAGTAGGCAAGGTCTTTTAATCCTATCTAGATTTTGTAGATTTGATGGGCAATTCAATCTCCACTGCTAGACAATCAGACATAGCGAGCCCAAGACTATCCCTAATTATAAGCGGCAACTGATGAAGAGATTGGCAAACAAGTCCTGCCATCTCTTAAAATTAAACCTAACAGAAACAGGACATGTTATTATGTGGGTTATACTGTCGACTTTTTATGTGTGTCAACTCTCTTGTGTTTACAGAAAGGAAAATCCGAGTTTCCAGAAGATAAAATCTGCTTTCTAGTACCAAAGACCGACTAACTCAGAAACCTGTCGAAGTAAGGATTAGAAAACGTTTCTCCAATCGGCAACTAATACGTGAACTTAAGTCTATCTTCAGACAGCCTAGCAGAGGATGCAAGCGCCACTTCCACTGTGCTACACAAGCATTGTAATAATAATAGATATAAATAAAATGTGTTTAGTACCCATTAGGAGAAGCTAAAGCTGCTATCTACCAAATGCAACTGATTGAACTTAAATGCTCCAAAATTCCTGCGCTAAAGGGGCCAGGCTTAAAATAATATTAATTAATATTGAACGTTTCTCCAGTGTCAAGGAAGATCTCATTGCAAATATTTGCAGACATAATGACTGCGATGTGCTCTGCCTGCAAGAAACTCACAGAGGAGAAGGTGCTACAATACCTTACATCCATGGCATGAAACTCAAAGAAATACCCATGATAAATGTGGTAGTGCAATATTTACAAAAGAAAACTTGATCCCGTCGTCCATTGACTCAACTAACAACAGATACATTGAGATTATTATTACAATTGCATTTAAAAATATCTCCATCACCTCAGTCTATAAACCACCAGGAGAAGAAGCTTTTCCCTTCCCTGACATCCTCCTCAATAATAATGCATACATGACTAATGTTTTATTAGTGACTTTAACAGCAATAGTGTTAATTGGGGTTACATTAAGTCCAACAAAGATGGAGAACTTGTTAAAAAATAGGCTGAAAACCTTTCTCTAAACTGATACATAATCCAAAACTCCCTGCATCTTTCAACAGTGGCAGATGGAAGTGAGGCTATAACCCTGACCTCACATTTGTTAGTTCAAAAATATCCAACATTTGTATTAAAAAGATTTTAAATCCCATTCCACATACTCAACATAGACCTATAATGCTTCAATGCAAACCACCCATTATTATTATTATTATTATTATTATTATTATTATTGTTATTATTATTATTATTATTGTTATTATTATTATTATTTCACACCTCCAGGGAGTCCAAGGACTTATCGAGGGAGGCCACCTGCTCTACAGATCTGTCTCCACTGCTCAATCCACCAACTGACAGTAACTAGACTAATGCAATCTACCATCGACCACTAGTATTTACACAGACACAAACACCCATGCCCACAGCTAGATTCAAACCTGCAGCCTTTTTGGCTAGATAGTGGATACGCTAACCACTCGGCCATCCAGGCTGGCAGAAGGGAACCGTTAGAGATGTCTAAGATAATGAAGGATGTTATCAGGATTAATACAGAAGGGATTACATACAGAGCAAAGGATGCGCAGTCATCCTTGGTAGTTGTGTAAGGATGTCGTGAAGAAAGAAATCAGTGTATTTTTTAAAGGAGAGCAGTGGGTGAATGGAATGTACTGCTGAAGTGAAATGTAAGCATTAGGAGCCTGAATGAGTAAGCAAATATGTTTTAACATGATAGATACATTACAGAATGGGAGAAGCCTTCTTTGTTGAGTTTGCTGACACTAATGAAATCAACAGAATCAATAGATATTAATAAAGTCTAATAAAATTTGTGGGTAAACAATCATTTCATATTTCTCATCTATTACAGACAATCTGCTTTTCTCCCCTTCTTCTGTGGAATGTATTCCACTCTACAAAACATTATCTGAATTGTGCTTAAAATAAATTACCTTGCATTTTATAGCAAAGTCTAAACACTTCCTTTTCTTATGCATACAGTGATTTAAAAAATTTAATTTATTAAGATTTATTTTTTATTTTACTCAAAAAAACTCGCATTTAACATATAACACAAAACAGCTATTGACAATGCCGACAGACCTGAAATGCAAATACTAGGAATAAACAAATAAATGCTAAAAGATCTCATGATAGCAAGTTTTGATAATATCCTCTTTGTTCTAAGGAAATTTTTCATATAGTTAACAGTTTGCTTTCCCTTTGTTCTTAAACAATGAAAATTCATATTATAAACTCACACATGAAGCACTTTGTCTTTTACAAATAAATGTTTCATGACTCCTCCTCTACTAGGTTCTTTGTCTATCCTCATACTGTTATAGGCTGTTTCAGCTTCTCTTAAAGACTTAAAAGGAATCTCTAGTGATACTTGGAAGCCGTATGCCTAACACAGTCCCTTACAGACGACGATTTAATTTTCAAAAAGCTAATTGGAAGAGTTTCATGGAAGTTCCCAACTGCTTCATAGTACAAGTCCCTCCAAACCCCCCAAGAGTATCCTGAATTCATAAAAATACTGAGGAAAATCTTTACCAAACACATCCCCAAGAATGCTGAACAAACTAGATTCCAGGCCTTTCCACTGACATACGAGCAGTGTATGCTGATTACTTACAACTTTATAACAACCCCTTTCAGAAGCAACTAACCGAGCAGGAGAAAAATTATGCTCCAAGATGGCAGAGGAAAGGTATTCCTCATGCAAAAAAGAAATAGAAGCCCTTAATATGAAGTCGGGTGCCTTTCTGCTACCCATAGTAGCAGAAAAGCATGGGACTTTATCAACAGATTAGGAAAGATTTCACTAAACCATATGAGCATCCTCAGGTAACAGCTAATCAGTTGCTCACCAGCTGCTTCTAAATGGAAAATTCCCTATGAAGCATCCAAATAATAAGCCACTTAGAAGCCCAAGTGAGGAACAAAATGCGATTAACTCAGATTTCACCATCACAACTCAACAATGCCATAAACCTATTAAAACCTAGAAAATCTGCAGGCCTTGATGATGTCTGTAATGAACAGATTAAATATTTTGGAACTAGGACTAAACAGTGATTATTAAACCTATACAACACTTGCCTCAAAACCATAAGGATACTAACTATCTCTAGGCATGCCAAAGTGGTGGCCTTTCTGAAACCAGGGAAAACTCCAACAGAAACAAAAAAATGACACACCTATATCAATACTCACTAAACTCAATGAATGATTCATTTTGAATAGGCTACAACCCTTAATCGAACCCCATCTTACTGCAGAGCAGGCTTGTTTTAGACCAGGCAAATCCTGCACATAACAAATTCTCAACCTCACTTAATATATAGAAAATGGTTATGAGCAAAAACTAGCCACAGGAGCAGTCTTTGTAGACCTCACTGCAGCATATGATACCATAACCCATCTCACACTCAGAAATAAAATATACAGAATAACTAGAGACTATTCCCTTGTCCTCCTGATCCAGTCACTCTTAGAAAACAGATGCTTTTACGTGGACCTGGGGGGAAGGAAGAGCCGCTGGCTTCTCCAAAAAAATGGCCTCCACCAAAGGAAGTGTATTATCGCCATTACGTTTCAACATTCAACATCTACGTCAATGATCTCCTAATCTTTCCAGGAACTAGAAATTTTATATATGCTGATAACCATGCCATAGCTACTCAATCAAAAAATTTCAAGTACTTTGAAACTACTCTATCACTTGCCTTAAATAGTCTAACCACATATTATAGAAGCAATCAAATAAAACCAAACCCCTTGAAAAGCCAGACTGGCCTTATCAACCTTATCAATAAGGAAGCTACAGATTTCTTGGAAAGACTCTAATATAGAACATTTCTGGAATCCAATCTCCCTCGGTGTGACCCTCGATCGCACCGTCTCATATAAAACACACACACACAAAACAAAGGCCAAAGCGAATGCAAGAAGCAATATACTGAGAAAGCTTACCTCCTCCAAATGGGATGCAGACCCTAGCACACTGAGATCTTCTGCCTTGGCCCTTTGCTATTCTTCTGCTGAATATGCCTGCCCAGTATGGTCAAATCAAAAATCTGAAACTCTTGACCCAGCATTGAACGAAAGCTGCTGCTTAATTACAGGATGCCTGAAAGCAACACCACTAAAAGACCTGTATACTTTGGCTGGTTTTGCACCACTCTTCAATTCGAAGTTCTGCATTCTAAGCTGACAAAAGAAGCAGACAAATGAATGATGAACGCCACCCACTGTTCGGCCAAACCACAATGCCCCAAAAACTAAGATCCCGACATAGCTTCCTAGCAACTGTTGAACCACCTAAACACCTCCCAGAGAAAAGACTTCAACAATGACTTGCACTATATCCTGAAAATATACTGGTATTTCCAACAGCCAAACATCTTCCACATGGTGCCCACTTGGACTGGACGCTGCAAAAAGATGATGAGGTAGCCTCATCAAATGGGACTACCTCACTGGCCCAGATAACTGTGAGTGTGGGACCACCCAGTCCATGTAACACCTTCTTTCTTGTCCCTTTCTTCCATCATCTTGCACAAAAGAGGACCTTATATATCCTAGACAGAAAGAGCAGTTGACTGTGCAAGATACTGCACGGAACTTCTGACCATATTTATTGTATATAAGTTATGTATAGTTTCCTTTTTTCATATTTAATTATTCCCTGTATAATTCACCTACCAAATTTAAGCTGTTCTCATTTGTAATGTATCCTAATTTGTTATAAATAATGTTGTACCACTTACTTACTACTGTACCACTTGTGTTTAGATACGAAATAAATAAAATAAAATGTGGACAATAATTTTAATATCGCCTTCATATAGCAAATATATAAAAAATCCAAATCCATTATATAACAAATCTGTACAGTATTAAGCATTATTAGAGAAGTTTAGATGCTTTGTCCCAAATGTGTGAATATGTGAGGAGTATTGCAAGAATAGGGAAGTTCGGATATATTCAATGTTAATAGTTGAATAGATGAGAAGTAGTGTCTCAAGTAGAAAGTCACTATTTTGGAGGCTGAATCAGTTATGGCTGTGATATGCCAGGAAATGCTCTCCAGATATAGGGATACTTTCTTCTCCCTCTCAAAAAAATCTGTTCATGTTTGGAAACCTGAGGAAAGTGAAATGAAATCTTTCTCACGAGAAATAAGGGGATTAAGTTTTAGTAATATTGCAGTTCACTAAGTTATCCTTGCTCAACTGAAAAATAGCAGTGTGATCGGAGGGTGAAGTCGTTTCTTATGAAAGATGTTGAAACTTTCAATGTTTGTGTGCTAGGTCTCTGAAATGAACAGGAAAATGTGGAGTGTTCTGCCATTAGCTACCGCAAGTCACTTATGTGCTGGAGGTGAAGGTATGGATTGCTAGAGTATCCGGCATTCGTGGAGAAATCTCAGACGGAAGCTGGCAACACCCAGTTACAAAGAAAAGAAGGTAGACCAGAAGATGGTAACTGTAAAGATCTCAGTTCGAATCATTCAAAGATTTAAACAATTTTTTTAATTATTGTTGAGTTCAGCCATGAACCACTTTTAGAGGAGTGGCATTTTTTTTCTTTTGTTTCCAGGAAACTGAAGTTTTATGGGTTTAGTTTTCCACTTCGCAAAGCTAATGTATTCTATCAGACAGATTTTTTTTTTTTTGGGGGGGGGGGGGAATGATTCTACATGATTAATATTTCTCCATAAATCAGCCCTACTTGTATGTCATTCAACTTTCTGGTTATCGTATCGCTTACACATTTTAGGTCAAAATATCAAACAAATTTCACACTTTATTCTTGTGAATATTGCTAACGTACAATATAAAAAAGAAAATACACTTACCTTGGAATTCTGGGCCAATTTGTTGACAGCACCATAATATATATGCCTCTCCCTCGCAAAGGACTTTCACCACTGACAAATATAGATCAAGATCTGTAAATAATTTTAACAATAGTGAGCAAGTGGCTTAGTAATGGCAACCTTCCTCAAATTTCAAAGTGTCCTATTTGGTGCTGTTTTAAATTAAATTTCTACCCGATCTTTTCAGATCAATAGCATAGGAAAGGTATGGCACTGAGGCAGTTCACAAAGCAGCTAGTATCAGAAGGATACTAGTAACAACTAGTAACATTACTGGCTTAACGGGTGAAGCAAAAGCTTTTCATATTCCTGGCTATCTTAACAGAGACTGTGAGTGGAAAGAGTTTATGAGCTATATTGCTTGCCCTGATTGGGCTAGGAGATTAATCCTCAGTGAGGGGATTTAGGATGGCTTTAGGTCTTTTGTGCTTAGAATAGTCCGTTGCATCATAGTCAGCGGCCAGTTGGATCAGTCTGTTAGGATGCACACTTGCCTTTGAAAAGAATTTGGTTGCTATAGTCTGCATGAAGGTGTAAATATAGGGGACCTCCGTGTCGCGGTGCAGTTGACAGTTCGGATGAACCATGGAGCGCTCAGGATCATTCTAAGACACTTGTTCTGAATGCGTTGTAATTTAATGATATTTGAGTTTGAAGTATGGCTCCAGGCCGGTGAGGCATAAGTGAGTATTGGACGAACCATCAGTTTGTATATGAGAAGTTTGATTCTGGTGCTCAGTTTGCTGTTTCTGTTTATTAGCGGATAGAGCTGGGCTATGGTTTTGGATGTGTTTGCACAGAGAGTCTTGATATGGGAGTTGAAAGTCAGTTTACTGTCCATTACTACACCAAGGTACTTGATCTCTGTTTTCCACTAAATTTTTGTGTTAAAGAGGAGAATATCCTCTTTGGGAAGCACTGATCTTCTAGAGAATAAGATGCCTACGCTCTTCTGAGGATTCACCTGGAGACGCCATTTGGCAAAATATTGCTCTATTTGCAGTAGGTTTTCTTGCAGTTTCTTGATGGCTAAGTGAGGCTTTAATGATCTGGCTAATATCGCTGTGTCATCAGCGTAAAGAGCTTTAATTGAAGATAATGGGTTGTGTGGTATATCATGCAGGTATAAGGAGAATAGGATTGGTGCTAGTAAGGACCCTTGTGGAACTCCAGCCAAGATGTGTTTCTATGAGGACATCACTCCACTTAGTCTCACTTGCATGCGCCTATCGCAAAGGTACGTCTTTAAGAGTTGAATGATTCCGATTGGGATACCGGATGATATAAGCTTGTATAGTAAACCATAATGCCAAACCTTGTCAAATGCACTGGCTAAGTCTAGGAAAACAGCCCCAGTGCATTGGCGCCAGTTAAAACCTGTGATGATATGTTCCACCAATCTGTGTATTTGTTGTGTGGTACTATGCAACTGTCTGAAACCAAACTGCTCCTCAGGCAGGATGTTTAACAGGCTATAGTACAGAATCTTGAAGCCTAGTAAGAATTACCTTTTCAGCTATTTTTCCGAGATTAGAAATGAGACTGATTGGTCTGTAATTCTGTGGCAGAGTGGGATCCTTTCCAGGTTTATGAATTGGAACAATGTACGCCAATTTCCAGTAGGAAGGGAAATACTTGTAGTGAAGTATGGAGTTGATTATGTTTGCCAAATGAACAATAGCTTTGCGAGGTAGAAGTTTTATAACTTTGTTGGAGATGCCGTCGGGTCCAGGAGCCTTTTTATTTTTGAATTTCTGAATAATAGCATATATTTCAGCAGGTGAGGTGGGTGTGATTTGAGTAGAATGTGTGGGAGCAGACTTGAGTGAATATCTGACATTACGGTGTATCTTGTAGATATGACCAATGTCAAGGTGACCGTATGCGGGTTTGCATTGATTTTCAAGATGATTCGCTATTGCCTCAACTTTATCAGCATCGGTGTGGATGAGACCTGAATCTGTTTGCAGAGGGGGAAGAGGTTTATTTTTGTTCTTGATCTTTCGGATAAGATTTCATACAGAGTGGCTGTCAGCGGAGATGGAGGTCAGTTTTTCTTCCCAGAGTTGAGTTCTATGAGCTGCGAGTGCATCTCTCACTGCAGAATTTAACCTATTTAAGATCCGTTTATCTTGTGGTGCCCTAGTGTTATGGTATCTTTTTCTAGCCTTATTTTTTTCCCTAATCAGATTCATAGTATCTTCAGGCAGGTGGTTGGACTTGTTGGTGGTTGCAGGGGTAGTAACTGCTGTACAGGCTGCTGTAATCTGTTCTATTAGATTTTTGACAGCTATGTCAATTTCCTCTTTTGATTTAATGATGGGAACAGGTCCAATATATTTCGGGAGCATCTTTCAGAGCCTTTCCCAAGGAATAAATGAGTGAGGGGGTGGGGATGATTTTTCAAGATTTCCTAATTTTAACCTTATTGGATTATGATCTGATGATAAATCATTGATTGTATCAGAAGGATGCCAGCGACAGGATATTTTAAGAGTTATCGAAATAATCTCGCTAAAAAATACAGGGCGTAACTACGAATTTCCCCTGTGTTAAAAACTTAGTTATGCCACTGGATCATCTAGCCGTTTTATTTGGTAATATTTCTAAATTGACATGGCTCATTACCTACGAAATTATATTACATTGAAGGCTCTTTTTTGTTTTCTTCATTGCCTATATGCCCATTATCTGGAGACCTTTAAATTATTGTTTATCGTTACAAAGGTATTACTCTACTCCTGAAAATTTCATGAACATAATGAAGAGATATACAATGAGTTGCTTTTAATTGCACACAAACAAATTATACTTCAACTACAATAATTATTCATTTTATGGTGAGTCACAGAAAATAAAAAAACAAAAGTAAGAGAGAGTTTTGCTTTATTCCTTTGATTTGTTTTCATTAATCCTGTATAAATCAAAACTCTTATACTGGTGATATGAATGCGTATTTTATTTAAAAGAGATGATTTGATGATTAAAAAGATTCTTTGTAGACCATAGCTGTCATAAGATCGGTTTAGTATGTAAGCAGCAGCATATTCGTATTAGTACATATTGGTGTTCGAGAGAGATACAATCATGAGATTATATATCTAATGATCTTAGTAGCCTGTATTTAATAACGCAGTTATATGCAAATAGTGAAGAGAGAGCATTTAAACTTTCCCCATCCGAAAGTCTTGCAAATTTAACTTTTCTTTTTAAAAGCGCAATTGATTTGAATTTCTGGCTAAGAAAACGTGTAAAAAATAATACAAAATTTGATGATCTGTTCACCCCTTTTATTCCCCAAAAGGTAGCGATTGAGGCCATTTTAGCCCTATCGAACATTTAGAACCCAAGAGGGTGCTCAACTTTTTACCTTATCCTATCTGAAATAGCTCACCCAAACTATTTTAAATCTGATGAATAAAGTACGGCAGGCAACATTCGCCACCTCAAAGTCACTAACACAATATTAATTATTATCTGAAATAATATGGATTCAACCGTTCATTTTCTACAGTTGAGGATTTTCGAGAGGGAAAAAAAAACGATACTTGCCCTTGATTGAGATCGCCTAACTAGGAAACCGGTTGAAGAAAGGCTTAGATAAAGTTCATTTAGTACACGAGTAGAATAGAACTTTCAACTGTCTTTCTTCGGGTGGCCTAGCACTATGAACGCAAATCCCATTTCCACAGTCCTCTGTAATATTTTATTTTCTATTTAGCAAAAATGCAAAATGTATAAATTCAGCCAAAAATATTTTTATTAAGCCTATTCAAAATTTTAATTTTCTGGTTTTGTACTCGACGAATGAATAATTCGGTTAGTGTTTGTCTTATATATCGTTTCGTGTTAAAGGCTGGGATTTCTGATTTATCTTATAACGTAATGTTAATGTAACTAAACTGAAAAATCGGACAAAGTTCATCTGCTTACAATGATATGCGATTATTATCGTTATTTTGCTAATTTTGATTTCGGGTTTTGTTCATGTCTGACATATAATTTTGATTGGTGTTTCGTTTCTGCAGCCCTATTAAGTTGCCATCCGGGAAAAGTGCTCCAGTTTCTCCTCTTCCTCCAAGATCCATCCATGCATCTCATGATTGAAACAAGCAATATGAACATAATATTCAGAAATTTCTTTTATGTTTTTATTTATCACATATTTTATATTTTACTCGAAAATGTACTGATCACTCTTTAATAAAAATAATAATTTATTTAAAGTAAAGAGCCAATACGCTTCATTTCGACGATGTGAAATATTATCTAAATTAAGAGGATATTAAATCCCACATTGTTTTAAAACCGAATAAGAAACTCAAAGATCGGAATCAAAGAGTTTCATGCCGAATATAGTAACTATAAACGTATCGGCGACTACTAGCGTAAGCTAAAGCATGTAGTTCAAGTAGGTAGTACAAACTAGGGCAACTCGTTGCAAAGGTGGAGAAAGTTCTGATCGCTATTCTTAGTATTTTCCATAATGTAAAACCCATCTCCTAAGAGATGTATGATGTTATATATTATGGTTTGGAGGTCACTACCCAGACTGGTTTCGATCTTTATTGAGATCTCATCAGTGAGTAGCTAGACCAAAGTATAATACTAAGGGTATAGCGAAAAGAACTTATATACTCTGCTATACGAGTTTCAAAAAGGTGCACCCGTAAATTATTTAAAGTAAAGAGCCAATAGGCTTCATTTCGGCAATGTAAAATATTATTTATAATTTATAATTACTATATTCGGCATGAAGCTCTTTGATTCCGATCTTTGAGTTTTTTATTCGGTTTTAAAACAATGTGGGATTTAATATCCCCTTAATTTAAATAATATTTTACATCCAACTCGTATAGCAGAGTATATAAGTTCTTTTCGCTATACCCTTAGTATTAAATGGAGTTTGGTTGTTGTTGTCGCAAAAGGTCGTGTTGCTTTAGACTGAGCATTATTACATTGCATACAAGGTTTCTCAGTAATCTCACATTGCACTGGTGCCAACACAGTGTGATTCCTGCTGTCTCCCCCCTCAGCACGAAATGTGCAAGAGGTGAAATGGCTGGCAGGCCCCACCTGCAATGAGGACCAGTGGTGGTATTAAGGTTTTATAGGGAGGTAGGTTTCTAAACTGTGGCCAAGTGAGATATTGATACTCCTTTTCCCCAACTAAGTTTAGTAGACCAACTCAATCTACAGGATATTTGCAGGCAGGCTTCAAGGCCTGCAGGATTATACGCTGCTAGTAGTCCGTCAAGGTCTGGATGGAGAGGAGGAGGAGAATGAGATCTCACAAGAGGAACTCATTGCTGCTCTGTCACCAAAATCCCCCTGTCAAAACATCTCTTAAGGGGAGCACTCTAACAAAAAGAAGAACCATAAAAGACCAGATAGATGAAGACATACCAACATTAGAAGTCTCAAGGAACACCGAAAAGGTTCCACCAGTAATACTAAGTGACAAGGACAAATGGACCACTGTCACAACAGCCCTTAGGGAACATAAACTTGCATATTCCTGGGCTAAAAATCAAGATGGAGTCAAAATCCAGCCACCCTCAGTCACTGACTACAGACAGCTGACAAGATTAATGGACAAAAAGAGTCTTCCATATCACACTTTTGCTTTACCCAGTGAGAATAATCTCAAGGCGGTGCTTCGAGGAGTGACCAAGGATATCACCTGTGAAGAAATCACCACTGATCTAATTAGTCAGAGCCTAACACCAGTGAAAGTGAGCAGGATGCTCAGGGCAGATAAACGGCCAATGCTACTGGTACTCGTAGAAATTGATAAGACACAGAAAGAGATTTACGAACTGACAACGATATGTGGCCTCAGAATTTCTACTGAACCACTAAGGAAGAAGTCGACAGCTGGGCAGTGCCATAGGTGCCAAAGGTTTGGCCATGCCCAAAAACTTTGCAAGGCAAATTACAGGTGTTTAAAATGTTGAGAGGGCCACCAGACCGTCATGTGTACAAAACCAAGATCAACTCCAGCTAAATGCGCCAATTGTGGAGGACCTCACCCTGCAAACTACAAGGGATGCATTACACACCCAAATAACCGAGGATTAGGAAAATCTACCTTTCCAACACATTTCAGCGATGCTCAAGACAACCGTGCTAGTCACACCCTAGCCCAAACTATCTCTAGCTCGTCAACTCAAGAAATGAAACAAATGCCTAAAACTTATAAGAGGTTGCACGAACAAAGGCTACTCCATCTCATGACCATATAGGCTCAAATCTAACATCAGTATTAACTGCCTCACTAGCTACCATGTTACAAGAATTCAGTATGACGAATCCTTCGCCATCCTCCACGAAAAGATTCCTACAAGGTACCCACTCAATTCTGAGAGCCCTCAACAATGAATAAAAGCATATTCCATCCCAACTCTCTCATGATCACTGCATAGAATGCCAACGGACTCGATAACAAAATTCTAGAACTACAAGAATTCTCTCACAGGCATAATACTGGTAAATGAAACACATCTCAGACCAGCTAATAATCCCAAATTATGGAACTATACTATGTACAAAACAGATAGATTCACCAGCAATGGAGGAGGAACAGCTATATACATTAAAAACTACCTAAGCCACAATGTTCTGACCAATCCCCAAACCAAGAACCTAGAGATAACAGGCATCGAAATTCATACAAACAATGCTGGCAATATCAAAATCTATGCTGTATATAACTCACCCAGCATTCCATTGCTGGTATCTGACTTGGACTCCATTCTCGGCTTCATAGACTCTATCATCATGGCTGGTGACTTCAATGCCAAACATACAGCCTGGCATAGCTCCACAATCAACAACAAAGGTCGAACTCTAAACCATTACTCAACGCAACATTCTATTGTTGTAACTGGACCCACAGAGCCCACCCATCACAGCTCAAATGGAAGTTCAGATGCACTAGACATAGTCGTCCTCAAAAACATCAGATACCAATATCAGTTGGAAACAATAAATGAACTTTCGTCTGATCACAACCCTATTCTGCTTCAACTTTGCACACAAGAACAATTCTCCCCTCCCCACTCTTGTATATCTTGGGACAAACTCTCCAGAATCCTACCTGATCACATTGGCCCAATCTCTACTATTCACACTAAAGAGGAGATAGAAATGGCTGCAAACAACTTTACCAGTCAAATTAAAAATGCAATAAAGTCAGTTACCCAAACTACAATCTTTCACCCTAGTGGCCGGATCCCCGAGGAAATCATGGATTTAATTAGACTGAAAAACAAAACCAGAAAGAGGTATCATAACACATGGGCCCCTCAAGATAAAGCAAATTATGAATAAATTAAACAGGCAAGTCCGTGAAGCCCTCCAAAAACATCGAAACCAAGAATGGGAATCTCAGCTAACGAAATTAAACCCAGAAGATACTCCATATGGAATTGTCTTCCGCACTAAAAGAGCAACTTTTACCCCAATTCAAACCACGAAAGGAATAGCTCATACTGACAAGGAAAAGGCAGAGGCTCTGGCCGACAGCTTGGAAACTCAATGCAACCCCTCATATGAAAATTTGAACATCAATCTCCTCTACAAGATTCACCGCCGAGTTAGGCAGGCCATAACACAGAACCTAGAACCTCTCACACCCACTTCTCCAACAGAAGTTATAAACATTATAACCCACCTGAACAACAATAAAGCTCCAGGTTCAGATGGAATTACAAACAAAATAATTAAACTACTATCCAGAAAAGTCATTGTACATCTAGTCAACATAATTAATGCCATCTTCAGACTCCAGTATTTCCCATGGGAAAAAACGCCCAACTCCCTGAAAGCTACAGACCTATCAGTCTTCTGTCTAACCTTGGAAAGATTGCAGAAAAAGTAGTTCTTACTAGGCTTCAATCACAAACGGACCATCTACGTATAATCCCAAAAAGACGCAACCAGATTCAGAAAAAACCATTCCACCGTTCAGCAGATCCACAGGCTGATCGAATACATCTCGGAAGGCTTCAACCAGAACCTTCATACATCTGCAGTCTTTTTTAGCTGCTGCAAAGACTTTTGATAAGGTGTGGCATCAGGGTCTTCTCTACAAACTCATCACATTCAATATGCCTAATAATCTAGTTAAAATAATTCACTCTTACCTCAGAGACAGATACATGCAAGTCAAAATAAATGAAACTGTATCAACCAGACGCAAGGTTCTGGCGTAAGTGCCGCAGGGCTCACTCTTGGCCCCCTTGCCGTTTTCTATCTATATTGCTGATATCCCTCAAAACCCAAGCTCAACAATCACTGCATTATATGCTGATGACACTGCATTAATAGCAAGATCTCTCAGCCCCAAACTAGCTATCAAGAGACTCCAAAACAGTATTCACACATTAGAAAAATGGTTGATGGACTGAAGAATCCAATCCAATCCACAGAAGAGCTCAGCCATACTGTTCACTAGAAAAAAGCCTCAAATTAAGGAAGATGTACATTTACTAGGTGTTAAAATCCCATGGCAGAATACAGTCAAATATCTCGGAGTAATTCTGGATAAAAAACTACAATTTACCAATCATATAGAACACATAAGTTCAAAGACATCCAAAGTAATAGCGCAGCTCTACCCCATGATCAACAGAAAAAGTAAATTCGATACGAAGAACAAGCTGTTCATATACAAGATGGTAATTCGCCCAGTCATAACTTATGCATCTCCTGCGTGGAGTCATACTTCAAAAACAAATGTTAAAAAGCTGCAGAGAATACAAAACGAATGTCTGAGAATGAGTTTGGATGCTCCCTGGTTTATCAGAAACTCCCAAATTCACAGAGATGTCAACATTCCCTACATCATCTCTCCTTCATGACCTAGCTGAAAAGTTCTTCATCAAGACAATTAATCATCCGAACCCACTGATCAAGCAAGCTTCAGACTATAATGAAGCAGATTTCTGCAAATACAAGAGACCCAAATCAATTCTGTGCTCAGCTGAATACATTTAATCTCATTGCCCTTGCAGGGCGAGCCTAAAGCTCAATAATTCTCCACCCAAAAAACTTTCCTTTTGAGATGGAAAGGAATATGAAAAGCATTTATGCTTCACCCATCAAGTCAGTACCGTTATGCGTTATGCGTTTCTGCCTTTAGTATCATACTTTGGTCCAGCTACTCACTGATGAGATCTCAATAAAGATCGAAACCAGTCTGGGTAGTGACCTCCAACCATAATGTATAACATCATACATCTCCTAGGAGATGAGTTTTGCATTATGAAAAATACTAAGAAGAGCGATCAGAACTTTCTCCACCTTTGCAACGAGTTGCCCTAGTTTGTACGACGTACTTGAGCTACATGCTTTAGCTTACGCTAGTAGTCGCCGATACTTTTATAGTTACTATATTCGGCATTAAACTCTTAGATTCCGATCTTTGAGTGTTTTATTCGGTTTTAAAACAATGTCGGATTTAATATCCCCTTAATTTAAATAAAAATAATAATAATAATAATAATAATAAAGTCTATTTACCATTGGGACAGCAAGCGAAATACTTGGATGGATCGTCATGAATCTTAAAGAGTTTACAAGAGGTATTGTATCCGCTGCAAAAAAAATAAAAAAATGAAAATAAATAAATTTCGAATATATATATATATATATATATATATATGTGTGTGTGTGTGTGTGTGTGTGTGTGTGTGTGTATGTATGTATGTAGAAAGTTTTTTAACTTGGGGTATACTATGTTAAAGATACCAAGCAATAAGCTAGGTTTTAATCCTTTTTCCCAAGTAAGCAAACAGACAAGTAAATCAAGTATGCGCCTGAACGTAGTTCAAGTCTGAGGCAACTCGTGGTAAAGGTGAAGTAAGCTCCGATCACTTTCCTTAGTATTCCCCCCTAATGCAAAGCACATCCCCTTACGGAGATGTATGATGCTATGCATTAAAGGCAAGGGCCACTACCTAGATTCGACCTTTGTTTATATATATATATATATATATATATATTGTAAGTCATATAATAATAATAATAAATTATAGGTTATAGGTACATATAATCATAATGTGATGAGCAGAAAAAAAATTAAATCTTTTCTCTACTAGAATGATAGTCACAAAAAAAAAAAATAATAAATAAGATACGAATAAACTAAACCAAAATAAAAATTAGAAATAAACATTAAAGGAGTTATTTTTTATTATATTAAGGATTTAAGGACTGAACTGACATTAAGCTGAATAATGATATTAATCAGTAATTATTCAGTAATAATGTATATATCTTTTAAAGATACCAAGCAATTTTATAAATTTGGTTTTAATCCTTTTTCCCAAGTAGGCAAATAAGCAGATAAGTCAGGTTTGTGCCTGAAGTATTTTCAGGTCTGAGGTCTATGTGTGTGTGTGTGTGTGTGTGTGTGTGTGTGTGTGGTCTCAGGGTCTAGCTCCCACTGATGAGACCTCAATAAAGGTCGAAACCGGTCTGGATAGTGGCTCTTCCCTTAATGCATACATCATACATATCCGCAAGGAGATGTGCTTTGCATTATGGGAGATACTAAGGAAAGTGATTGGAGCTTACTCCAGCTTTATCACGAGTTACCTCAGTCCTGAAAATACTTCAGGCGCAAACTTGACTTACTTTACTGTTTGCTTACTTGAGAAAAAGGATTAAAACCAAGTTTATAAAATTGCTTGGTATCTTTAACGTATAGTATATCCAAGGTAAAAAAACTTTCTATATATAGAACTTTTGGGCCTCCACTATGGAGGCCCAAAGCTATCAAAACTGTAATATTTGTTTGTTGTATTTTTTTAATAACATAATTTCACTGTATCCTGATGTTTCATCAGGTAATTTTTGCCAATTCCCTTCTTCTAATGGCCCATTAGTAACTGGCTCTAGTATTTTTCATCATTTTATTGTAAATTTAATATCGATTTCATTTATTTTTGGAACACGATACGGCGTTCTTGTGGTATCTACTGAATAAAGTAATCCAGATCACGTCTGTTATTTACCAACACAGTTTTAAAATAAATATGTTGGAACAAATCAAAGTGGTAATTATTATTGGAAACTCATTATTATTATTATTATTAATTATACTCATACGGTTCTTTTGTGTGTCACATCAGATACTCACGCAACTCAACAACCTACCAAGAAAGTTAACACACGTAGATAATTACAGAACATTAAAAAACGAACTCTGGAAAATATACCAACAAAGTTAAGAAACCATTAACGCTAATATACACATCACAAATCACTAGCATCCAATGCCTGCATCCCATACATAAACTAGCAACAACACAAATAGTGAAGGCTAAATCCCACTCTCTTCATAAAAGCTAACCCAAGCTGCGAAGTAAGTGGGATTAACTTGCCTCACTCATCTACAAGTAATCCGTATAAGCAAATGCAGAAATTTGTATGTATAATCACTCTTTCTCAAACTTTAAAAAATAAAAATAAAAATAAAATAAAAAATAAAAAATTATACAAAAAATTTGGTTTAATCTTCATTGTTAATATTAGAAGAACATGTGTTGTAAATACATAATATAAAGGGGCTAAATGGCCTCGCCTACTCCCGTATACGGGAATATAAAGGCGTTAGCTGATTTTTTTTTTTTTTTTTTAAAAAGTATTATTAAAAATTTTAATTGAAATCCAATGTAGGAATTGCAGCACTTAGTGCTGAATTCTGTAAAATTATAAGGTGCAATGACACACGAGATGTTTATTGTATGTATAAATATTTTAGTAATCAATAAAATAAAATAAAATAAAATAAAATAAAATAAATAATTAAAAAAATAATAAAAAAAATTGCACGACACATCCAATTTTATAAATAAATATGAATTATTACCGTAGCGTCTTTTATTCCTCAACGATGATACTCGAAATTCCGTTATTGCTAACTAACTTTTATAGTTAACATTTCTTTATCCCTAACTTTAAGAGAGATACAGTACATCAGACAAATGCTGCATCCCACGTCCCTGAAGGCTAACACCATGGCGCACGTATTATCTACACATACTGGCCACTGAATTAGAAACCTTTACGAAACCTGAGTATCCGGTATCTGTATAATAGTGCGAGTTTTACAGTTGAGATGTTTGTTTTTTCACTTCCCAAATTTTTAAATTAGAAAATGGGCGATTATGTAAAAAAAAGTAAATAAAATATTAAAAGTATTATTTAGTTTTATTATTTTATTCAGGAGTATAGAAATGCTATGGCAATGTAACAGTTGACAAAGGCACCGATAGGATTATGTTAACAGTCGAAATTGTCACAATGGAAAATGACAAGCAGCAATGAATTTACCAATTATTCCAGTAACCTACCCACGCTGTTGATCTCAGCTTGTATTTGTGATTTATAATTTTCCAAATCAGTGACTACATTTCAGGCAGTTATTTTATGAAACCATTATCATTCAGACTTTACTTACTTTTCTTCCATAGTTATCACATAATAATCTTCCTTGTCAGTGAAATAGAACTGTCTGCATACATCGCTAACTGGAATGGGCTCATCGTGATCATCAGAAATCAACGCTCGTATATAGTAGTGTGGAAATACCTGAAATATATTATACTTATTTAAAATATAATTTAATTACTATTACAGATAGTTAAATTATTTTCTTCAACGTGTGTGAGCGTGTGCTTGTGCACACATACCACCACCACAACAACAACAGTATCGAACAGTTTTTTTTTTCTGTTGTGTACTGTTAGACCAAGACAATACTTCGTAACTACTTTCCATCAAAACTTTCTTCCAAATTGGTGTGTTATTCGATCACTTCTCTTCTGTCTTCTAAAGTGTTATTCAACTTTTCAAACATGGTGACCGGATTTCAAGTGAAAAATGTTAGGAAGCCATTTTGTCTATGGCTGGAATTTCGGCCATCCTAAGAAAAGTGGTAATAAACTTTTCACAAGTACATGAAACGTTTCTAAACTTGAATTTTCTACAAATTTCTGTAATTAAAAATTGTCGAATGGATTATGAAATAGAAAATCTTATTGGTATATCAGCTCATTTAGTCTGCATACGTTCTTCAAGACTGAAACTCTAATAAAAGCTTGGCTTAGGTTATGAAGAAATGAATATCCATCGAGTCGAAAAGCAGTTATTATCCTATCATTTTCTACCATATCTGTGCTAGGGAGAACTTTCGACTTAACCTAAGTAATGGTCCAAATACGGCAACTAGCCTGATGCAGACCGACTAAAAACTATCTACCTATTTTCTCGGAAGCTGAATATTGTAGCATTTGTTTAGGCAGATAAAGAACAGAAATATCGAGAATTCATGGTGCAATTTGTTAGATTTATTATTGTTGACTTCACTGTTTTGTAATGATTCTTATCATTAGTTTAATAAGTAATATCTTATCGATATATGTAATAAATTACTTCTCCCAGTTATCGTTTCTTGTTAAATACTGAAATCCATTTTCTTGACATAATAAGTATTATGTCACAGACGACAGGTCTCAATATTACTGTTGCCGCCTCGCACCTGTAGCCATGATGGTAATCTTTAACACTTTAAAAGAGCTATACAGTACACAACAGACCAAGATGACCTACAAACGGAATTAACTACAATATCCAGAGAGCTATCTTTAAATGGTTATCCAAAAAGACTCTACAACAAGATTCTCTTTACTGATATACCACATAGACAACGTGATGACGTCCAATACATCAGTGCTATTACTATTTCTTTTGTCAGCAGCATTTCCAAAAAATTGGCTAACCTTCTAAAACCACATAATATCACAGTAGCATTCAAGCCAGTCAACACTATTCAGAAATTTTTAAGATCACCGAAAGACCCTCATCCATTCTACAAGTAAGTACTCTGGAGTATATAATATACCTTGCTCATGTGGTATTAGTTACCTAAGTCAGATCTCTAGAAGCTTTGAAACGAGAAAGAAAGAACACATAGGATATGTCAGAAACAACAGACAAGACATTTCAGGCCTTTCTTGTCACTTTGCCTCTACCAACCATCATTGAGTGGGAAAAAAGCCTTATGCCCTATATAGAAGATAGAATCTTCAAGGAAGCAGCTACAGTCGCCCGTACAACTGAAAACCTAAACAAGAATCAAGGTCTAATTTTACCAGAAATTTGTAAAGGTTTAATCAGATCATTAAACATCAAAGAAATGAACTTTCATGACAATTACATCATGAGTCATAACAAACAAATCACTTTCCAAGACACGCACATTGTCTCGCACAATACTAATTTTTGAATTAGAACCATCAGTTATAACTTAGTCTGTTACCTTCATATAGCTTACTAATTTGTATTCCTTGAAGATGCCAATAGAAAAAATTGGCGAAACATGTAGGACGATAAAATAAAAAGCAACTTGACTAACTTTCTAATTAAAAAAAAGTGTAATAGTTTGTACTTCTGTAACACATTTCGCACGTTTAATGAGATTCTATTGTAATCATGCGCCCTAACTGTATGTTATTTCTATTATTGTTTAAACTACTGTACTGATGATGTCCTAAGATACTTAGGATGAAATATTTACAAGTAAATAATTTTCACTGTGGTTAACACGTGTGTTTCTTTTAATTATGATCTCACCACAGGTTTCGTTATTTAAAATAATAATAATAATAATGATAACACGATCTTCATCACTTTACTTGGTAAACTGGTCAGAGTGATTTCTAATGTAACTCTCTCACTCTCACTCTCTTTCTCTCTCTCTCTCTCTCTCTCTCTTATTCTCGAAAAATAGAGTAGGAGGACCACTTTTAGCCCTAGTTGGCTTTTGGAAATTGATGGACAGCTGGCTTCCACCTTTAACCATCAGCCATAGCTGAGCTCGCACCTATTTGATGATTTTTAAGACATCAGGGAGAGCGTACAGCAAATTGCTGCAGTCGTCTTATGATTCTAAACCATGTTGTTGTCTTCAGCAGTGGACTGACTACCTAAGATCAATTTTTCTAGCTGTGTTAAAAACGTTAGTTTCTGCGAGTAAGAAAACCTTGTTTTCCTGTGGTTGAAATCGACTGACTTGGGAATTGGCTTAAAAACAAAACTTGATTCCTCGGCTACTAGAATCTTACTTAATACGGTCTTTCAGAATTCTGTCAGTGTTATGGTTACCATTAAAGATGCTACAAGACTTGATAGGCAATATCAGTTAAATGTCATACTATTTCATATTCGTAGAGTTTATATGATCAAAACTATTGATATGCACAGCCTTAAAATTATATCTCAAAGTTTATATTCAGCTGTAAATTGACAAAACAACACAACACGATGTATACTATAAAAGCATATAATATTTAAAAACAGTAATTAACTTTCTTTCCCATTCGCTTTATCTTATGCAGTATTTCCCTTACCTTATCCGGGTCGAAGTCAGCATCAGTTGGTATATATGTGCAACGTCCTTCACTAACGAAGTGACTAAGTGCTGAATTCATCAGCATGCAAAATGCAAGAACCGCAATCATGGCGAAAAGATGCTAAAAAGGAAACGAGTTATTCTTTTGATATAACAGTTGTTCTTTGAAGTAAGTTGACTTCCAAAAAAACTGATCTTAAAATACATTTTCTGTAAGTGTAAGACAGACCTAATGACGTAAGCAAAAAGATCAAAATCAGAATACAGTCGAGAGAACCTGACCTCGCACATATTGTTAATGCAAATTGAGACGTAGATGGACGAAATAGCACACGTTCATTCAAATTTCCCCCATTAGGGCCCCTAATAACAGGAAGAACTATTAAGCAACGTATGTGATATTTGTGGCACCTTGAAAAAAATAAAATAAAAAAGATTTTCTGTTAATGATTATGCAGCAGCGAAAGCTGATCTTAAACCTCCAACTCACTAAAATCTCCTTGTTTCGAAATATTTGATTAATGTTGATCTATTCTAATGGATATTTTTTAAACATCGCTCATATGGTTATTATATAGGATTAATTCAGTTTATATATAGTTAGTTGGTTAGTTAGTTAGTTAGTTATTAGCAACTGAATTAGTTAGTCTTCTAGTAACGAACTCTAGTAACAAGTGATAATTATGAATCCTGATGATTCGTTGTTTCAGATAATTATGAAAAAGTTTGGTGAAGTCGGTATATTGGCCTTATACATTAGAAATAAATAATAATATACAGAATAAAGATAATTCCGACCTCTTTAAGTATTTTTCTAATTCTTATTAGCACATTCCTGAGTTAAAAATTATCAGAATAAAATGTCGATTTTAGGTTTGTATAATCAAAATATTTTAATGATATTGAAAATTTTATTTTCACGCGAACAATAAAATATAAGCAAAATATAAATGATTAGGAATGCAATGTGTTTTTCTCCTGGAAGTCTCTTGTCTGAATAAGCTCTCAATTTATTATTATTATTATTATTATTATTATTATTATTATTATTATTATTATTATTATTATTATTATTATTATTATTATTATTATTATTATTATTTATTAATTTATTAGTATGAAAAGGGTTTAGAAAATATAAAAGCCAGCTTGGTAGATCTTGTCCAAGAACTATTTGATAAACAGAATAAAGAAATAACAAAAAAAATTAGCGAATATGAAGAGTTTGTTAAATTTAATAATTCAAAAGTCGAAGAAGTCTTACAAAGGGTAAAAGACATTAAAACTAGCATTAACGCATTAACTGATAGGCAGCACAAATTGATAAAAGACACATCGGAACTCCGTCAAGAATTTAATTCCCTGACACTACAATACGAAGTTTTAAACCAACAACAACATAAAGAAGACCTTGTCATAAACGGTCTTCCAGAAACGGAATCCACAGAAAATATCAGAGACGTAGTTTTAAAGTTAGGCCATGCAATTGACATCCCCCTAGAGCATAATGATATTCAGACCATAAATCGGTTTCCCAGGAAGAACAAAAAACAAGGCTCGCCACGACCCGCACCAGTCATAGTTCGTCTGACAAGCAAGGCTACAAGAGACAATCTCATAAAAGCCAGCAGACTGAAAAAAACAGTGGTCAAGGATTTAAATGCATCGCAAGACAATACGCCAATCTTTCTATCTGAGTATTTAACACCTTTCAATCAGAATCTTTTGAACCAAGCAAGAAAAGAAAAAACAGAAAAAAAGTATCAATTTTTATGGATCAAAGACGGCAAATTATTCTTGAGAAAGTTACAGACTTCAAAGTCTATGCAAATAAAAAGCTCGAATGATAAAGATAGGTTGCCGGAGTGAAACAAAAGACTCCAACTTAGTTCAATAAGAAGATCTCAACACAACAAAAATGAATATGAACCATCAGATAGATGTAATTACACCAGAATACATCAGTAATTGTACTTTCGAATCTCTTGATGCATGGAAACAATACATAGTACAAGCGACAGGTCTCTCAATCTTGCATATTAACATCAGAAGCATCCGAAAACATTGGTTATTGTTACAGGCTTATCTGAGGAATTACACTGATTTTATTGATATATTGATTCTTACAGAAGTATCCGTAACTAATGACGAAGCCACTGCTTTCCAAATTCCAGGCTTCCAGCAACATAGATCATGTCACCAAACAAAAAGAGGGGGTGGAATAATAATATTTATCAAACAAAAATTAATAGCAAAAGAAACGGCCTATCAGTTTGAGCATGCTGAAACCTTTTGCCTCGAAATCAATAATACCACCAATAGACAGCATCCCATAATACTAAATGTTATTTACAGGCCACCAAACCTAAGCATAATAAAATTCTTGCACGAACTCAATTGCTGGCTTTCAAGCCAAGAAATATGCTCAACCGAATACCTAATGGTAACTGGCGACATAAACATAAATATTGCAAACGAAAACCAGAACAACACTGTACAATACCTCGACACGCTATCCATGTATAATCTATTACCAACAATAACATCATGTACTAGAGAAGAAATATTCGGAAATACTATCACTGCCTCCTGTCTAGATCATATAAACGTCCGAGCACCACCAAACAGTTACACTGCATCAGTCATAAAGTGCGAAGTAGCAGACCATTACTTCACCGCTCTAAACCTGCACACCAAGACAATATCCATTCAATGTCCCACAGAATAAAAGCGACAGAAAACAATAATAGACGAAGAAATAGTCAAGCACGAAATAAGAAACACAGAATGGGAACACCTGGCATCAGATTCAGCAGATATCTTATACAACAACATTAAACCCACAGTGGAGGAAATATATAAGAAAGCTACAAAGAAAGTCAGAATTCGTTCAAAAACAACAACACAAAATCCTTCGATAACACAAAACTTAATCCTAGAAATACACAGAAAGGATGTTTTATGGAAAGAATTAAAGAACACAATATAGCATCTCAATGAGATGCTAGATTGTGTTCCCAACACCACCGCCTCCGAAACCATAAAACACAACTTCATGAAAGATTCAAAACCTATCCAACAACCAGCAAATGACTTTAACCAATATTTTGCAGACTCCATCCAAGAAGTGCACAGAAATATTCCCCCAATCACAAAACGTGACCCTTCCCTTGGACCACAATCAAAACAGACATTTCGGTTTCCAACCATAAAAGAAGCAGAACTTCTCTCTGCAATACATCAAATCAAACCAAACAAAGGCCCAGGAATCGATGGTATAAGACCTAAGGATATCAATCAACATGCAACTAGCTTAAGTCCTATCTTTCTAAAATTAATAAATAAAATATTTAAAACAGGACAGATACCAAGTATGCTAAAGACCGCCATAATCACACCCATATACAAACATGGAAAAAGAAATTGAATCAGCAATTACAGATCCATAACAACATTACCAATTATCATTCAAATTATGGAGTGGATCATACTGAAGAAACTCACAACATACACAGAGACATTTCATATTATCCCCAAAACACAATATGGTTTTCAGAAAAATAAGGGAACAACATCTCTCTTGGAAGCTTTACAGACGTTATTAACATCCTTAGAGAATAACAAAATGGCCATGGTAGTCTTTATTTATCTAACTAAAGCATTCGATACACTCACACGTCAAACCTTGTTAGAAAACCTTAGGAATGTTGGAATAGACGGGCCTCTGCACAGGTGGTTTGCAAACTACCTTCAAAATAGAAACCATATCACACGTATAGGGTCAAACCGAAGCAGAAAGCTACCAGTAACCTGTGGAGTAACATGGTGAGCTGTGCTCTCCCCATCTCTATTCAACATTTACACGCACGATATTAATCAGCTACATCTTAAAGGTAAGATATTCCAATACGCAGATGATACAGCGATAATATCCATCCATAAATAACGCAAGCATAGTCCAAACAAATATGCAACATGACATAAATCTGATCACAGACTGGCTCACGAAAACCTCCACACACCTAAACTCAGAAAAGACAAACTTAATGATATTCAGAAATCCACTGACACGACCAGTTGATATCAAATATATAACCATCCAAAGTCCACTTTCCAACATAAAACACACACAGAACAGCAAAACCACTACAATCACTCAGATTGAGATAATACGATACCTTGGAATTTACTTCGATGCATAAACAATCTACACAACAAACTCCGAACAATAACTGGAAAACTCTACAGGTTAAAAGACAAAGTTCCCACACGCCTAAAAACACTAATATACAAAGCACTATGCCAAAATATACTAAGATCCGCTATAACAACGTATGCTTTTTGTGCACCCTATAAACTAAATAGATTAATGTCGCTACAGTACAAAATGATAAAACTGATCTTTTGGAAACAAAGAGACAATAACGACTTTATGTACACTGCAATGTCAGAACACAAAATACTGACAGCAAAACATTTATGTTACTATGCAGCTTTGCTAAAACATTATTTCGATGCCAAATACAGGACAGTCAGAAATACACACCGTATAACAAGACCACAGACAACTAATTATATCACATATAAATACAATAATCACTACGGAAAGGCCACGTGAAACTTCTACATCCCAGACATGATAAACATGATACCTTTTGAATACAGAAACCTTACAAACTACAATAGCCTGAAAAGAGTTCTAAGGACATACTATGAACAAGAAACATGCACCCAAAATACCATATAAACGCAATGAAACACAATATATTCGTCCAAGCTTCCAGTTCAATGACGCATCAAGACATTCCAAGTTGTCGTGTGTGAGTGTGCGTGCACGTGCGAATTTCTCAATCAACGGCTGCGGATGAAATCAAGCCAATTAAACATAAATTTAATTTCATAGCTTCTCAACACAGCAAATAAACCAATAAATAATAACTGGTGTCATCCTGAGATAAACTCACAAATAAGCTTTCGGGATGAAAGCTGAGAAAATACATCTCATCTCATCCAAGATAAAAAATAAATAAACAAAATAAATAAAAATAAATAAATGTATCATATGGAATCAAATACATGCAATGTACATATCACATGTAAACAAATGTATGTAATGATAAGTATTTAATGTATATATCATATGTTATAAATTATTATAATTATTATTGCGAAAAAAATATATTATTTTTGTTATCAGAATACATGAATGTATCAAATGTAAAGAAATGTATGTAATGTTGTATCATACGTAAACAAATGTAAGTAATGTTGTTTCATATGTAAACAAATGTATGTAATCAGGGCCGGCGGAAGCGAGCATGCACTCATGCCGGCGTCGCTACGATGGGGCGCCACCGCCAGGGAACGGTTCATAAGTTAATTTTTAAGAAACAAAATTTTTATCATAAAAACAGAAAAATTCTTAGAATGATCAATATTAAAATAAATAAGGCCGGATACATTGAATAAAAATTTTAAAAATTGTATATTGCCGCCTCTTTGATCAGCCGGCTGTTTACAATTTTGCAGCGAGAGCAGGCTAAATGCTTGCCTTCAGAATTTTATGTCTACTGCAGTCTATGTAAAGTGAAACGGCGAACAGTTTTAATGCGCAGAAACGAATTTTCGTACAAAATATTTGTTGCTAGTTTACCAGTCATATGGTAACCATCTCAGTAGGATATTGACAGTAGCGCAGTGCGAACTAGTATTTCGTCTCTGTGTCGTGTTGTATAATAATTTCTTGTGGGTATAAAATAGAAATGGAATCAAAAATTAAAAAAAAAAAGTTATCCGGTGCACAAAATCATAAGCGTCACGCTGCGAAAGAAGCAGATATTAAGAAACAAACTGGGACTCTTAATAAATTTGTTAAAATATTAAAATATTCTGATGCAAATTGTAACCAACTCGATACATCAGAAATCAGTATTGAAGAACCGTGCACATCATCCAGTTTGCATAAAGCTACTATTTTAACTATTGAACAAGATAATAGAACATGATTTAAGTGAAAAATAGTTAGGATTTAGTCAACTACAACAAGATTTAGTTGTAGTTGACCACGAAACTAACACATTGTTAGTCTCTGTGAATTTAGAAGATCCAGGTGAACGGGGAAACATTAATGAAAAATTACGAGTTGTTTTAATTGAAATGGGGCCTGTTCAAAATAAAAATATAATATATCCCAGAGATACATATGGTCGTAAATTTGGCGACACGTATTATAATAGAAAAATGGAAAACGGGAGCTCGTGCCAAGAACATGGCTCATTTATTCCAAAACTTTAAATTCTGTTTTTTGCTTTTGTTACAAACTTGTCACGCCTACTGAATCAGCTGAATCACCCACTGTGTCTTGTAGAAGGTTATAACGATTGGAGAAATGTAAGTACAACTTTGCATAGACATGCGACTAGTTTAACTCACATGAAAAATTTCTTAAAATGGAAAGAACTTGATAAAAATTTAATAATAGAAACTACTATTGATTGCCAGACTCAAAGCATGTATGAAATGGAAAAGAAACATTGGACGAGTGTTTTAGAACGCTTGATTGAAATTATAAAATTCCTTGGTAGCCGAAATTTAGCTTTTCGCGGATCATCTGATAAATTATATGAAAGAAATAACGGCAATTTTTTAAAATTAGTCGAACTGTTTGGGAAGTTTGATCCCGTTATGGAAAATCATGTTGAAATGGCCCTACAACGAAACAGTAGGGTACACTATTTGAGTAAAGACAGTCAAAATGAAATATTGGAAACTTTAAGTAACGCAATCAGGGATACAATTTTATTATCAATTCTAAAATCTAAATATTATTCCATAATTTTAGACTGCACACCTGATGCAAGTAAAACAGAACAAATGACCATTATTATTCGCTTTGTTTCCTGTGACAATGGAATTGTCAAGATCGGGGAAAACGTTTTAGGTTTTGCAGATATATCAGATTCCACAGGACGTGGATTATGTGCAACAATAATGGAACAACTGGAAAAATGGAACATTCCCATTGAAGACATGCCAGGTCAGGGTATGACAATGGGGCAAATATGGGCTCCAAAATTTGCTTTTGAACAAAAATCCTCTAGCTTTTTACGTGCCATGTGCTGCTCATACTCTAAATTTAATCCTTAACGATGCAGTCAAAGTGAATGCAGATGCAATTAGTTTCTTTGCAATTATTCAAGAAATATACAATTCTTTTCATTCTCTTACAAACGTTGGGCAATCCTTTTAAAGTTCGTAAAAAAAATTAACATGGAACCAGCCATCAGAAACGCGATGAGATAGTAAAATTAATGCAATCCGCCCTATACGATATCAGTTAAGAGAAATTTATGATGCACATTTTGAAATTTTAAATAATGAAAAATTTAATAAAGAAATTCAGCATGAAGCACAAACATTATGTGCTAAAATAAAGGATTACAAATTTATTTGCTCTCTTATAACTTTGTATGATTTACTTAACAGAATAAACCCTGTGATTAAAATGCTTCAAGACAAAAATATGAACATTACGCTTGCTTTAGAATCTATCGAAAGCTTAAAAATATTCTTACAAGAGTATCGATCAGATACAAATTTTAAAGAAGTTCTAAAAACGGCAAAATAACTGGGTGAAGAGGTGAATGGAGAACAAGAATTTAAAACTGGTACGGAAGTTCGACGACGAAAGAAGACACGACAATTTGACTACGAGCTTCATGACGAAACGCCACAATCGCCAGAAGATAAATTTAGAGTGAATGTGTTTTATACACTTCTAGACGTTGCAATGTGTTCGTTAATAAAACGTTTTGAACAACTAAAAGATATGATAATTTAAATTTTTTGTATAGATTACTACAAATTAATAACGAAGATTTACGAAAAATTTGTGACGATTTAGAGATTCTCTTGAAGGACTACGACAATAAAAACGTAAATGCAATATAACTATATGACGAGTTAGGTGCTTTCCGGGATATTTTTCGGATGGATAATTTAAATATTCAAAAGCCCTTTCGATATTCTTAATTTTATTGTGTCCAATAATTTATCTTTCCCTAACTTTTCAATTGCTTTAAGAATACTATTAACCTTAACTGTTAGTGTAGCGAGCGGTGAACGTTCCTTTTCCAAGTTGAAATTGATTAAAACCTACTTAAGAACAAGTATGTCACACAAAAAAAAGGCTTGTTAGTTGTGGCATTAATAGCTATTGAAAATGATAGATGTGCGGAATTAGACGTTAAGACCATTATTTCTAATTTTGTGAATATGAAATCAAAACCTTAAAATTTTAATTAAAAAAATTTCAAGTATATTTATGTAATTTAATTTATTTTCTGTTATTCTGTAAAGATATTATTTTTTGAATACTTATATTAAATGTTCTAATTATTTATGAATTATTTTATTATTTTCTCATCTATCTTGAGTTTCTTTTAATTTCCTAAACGATAGTTCCACTTATAAAAATATTTCAAGTTACTAAGAATTTAGTAACTTGTAAAATGCAAGAATTTTTTAAACTTTAGTTCAAATAAATTTTAACTTTAAAAATTAAAGTTAAATCGCTAACAAAATTAAAATTCATTTTAATTTTGTTAGCGATTCGGGTCGGTGAGAAGGCTATAATCCCTGTATCATTATATTCAACGATTAAAGTGAAGTGGCTTTATCAAACTTTGCTTTAACTTTTGAGAATTTTTTGAATATACGGGTTTTTAACGATTATCTTGCCTAGTCAACACTCCCGGTTCGTTACATTTAGCGAACCAACGTGTGGCTGTTCTGTCAAAATTTATTTAAGAAATTTCAAATAATTTAAATTTTTATTATCGTAAAAGAACCACACACTCCCGGATCGTTACAGGGGCGCTTAGATAGGAATTGCATGCGGTCGTCAAAGACCCTAGCGCCGGCTCTGTATGTAATGTTGTATCATACGTGATCATAATTATGTAATGCATGTATCATATGTAATAAATTATTATTATTATTATTAAAAAATATATATATATATAAATAAAATATATAAATAAAGTATATATATATATATATATATATATATATATATATATTCTTCATCCCGGGTTTTTCATCCCGCATACATACAAATCGGCCCTTCAGAACACACGCAATTTACAGACAAAAATTACTAGTTGTGGTGGTGTTGGAGGTGGGCGGTAGATGGCGTTGATGGAGATGATTCGCAGTAGCGGTTAGGTGTAGAGACAGTTGTAGATGTCCTCCCGCGATGAGTCTTCGGACTCCTTGGAGGTATCAGGAATAATAATAATAATAATAATAATATATATGTGTGTGTGTGTGTGTGTGTGTGTGTGTGTGTGTGTGTGTGTGTGTGTGTGTGTGTGTGTGTGTGTGTGTGTGTGTGTGTGTGTGTGTGTGTGTGTGTGTGTGTGTGTGTATCTGAGACAATAAAAATGTTAAAAAAAATATATTACATTAGACATCCAGGGAGGCTATAAGTCACCCAAACCAGCTGGCATACCTTCCCTTAAATTCATTCACAGTAGACGAACTCATTACCCCTGTCGCTCAGTAGAAGTTTGCATTCTATGCCGCTTGACCGCACGAAGAAAGAGTTATAAGTTCGAGTCTAGGGGAACAGTAGCGATTGGAGAAACATTTTCTAAGCTTTTCCCTACCGGATCCCGAGTTAGTAAATCTCTGGCACAGGGCAAGCGAGTTTTTTCTCCTGGAAACTAGGGTTTTTCGTAACCCTAACACAGTATAAAAATATTGTGTTAGATTTAGGGATCACGAGATGGCGGCACTTGCTTGCCGCCTTCTTCACTGCGTACCGATTAATTAGTGATAGCCTTGGGCCAGCTATCCGCAATAGGAGTGATATTAAGAATGGATTAATTAAAAACTAATTAAAAGATCTGTTGGCTGTAAAGATATTCCTCAAGCTTTATTTTTGAAATTCCCCAAATTTTTAATGAAGAAAGACGAATTTCCAGTAAATGGGGACAGGAGTTTAGAGAGATGTTTTGTGGGTTTATAGGTCGGTTTACCTATACAATTTGCTATCAGTCTTAAAGAAAAATTTTCTTTATGAATCTTGGAATGACCATGAAGTTGGGAGTTGTCTTGCATAAGGAACTCAACTTTTTGATAGTGTCTTCATCTCAAGACTGAACTTCGATTATTAAATTTATTGATCTGCTATTGAGTTGGATCTCTACAGATGCATCAATATGTCGTATGATCCAGAAGTAAAAGATTTTTTTCTAAAATAATTATTTTTATCATAAAATAATACAAAGTTGACAAAGACAGTTCGCCTTTGTCAACTTTGGTTATAACTAAGTTGTTAATGCGTGTTAATAAGGTTTTCTTAATGACGAAAACTTCATTTAGCAAAGTTTTAGCTCTATATAGAGTAAAACTTCAATTTTTAATAGATTGCTACGATGAGGTACAAATTTAAACAGAATGTATTTGGCTTGAAAACGACTTTTAGCAGCAGCGGAATAATAGTTCTTGTAAAGGCCTTTATAAATACAGAACTTATTCCATTACTGGAATGCTTTTGGACCTTTTGACAACAGATTTCTTCGCAAGATAAAAGACATCCGAAAATAATAATAACTGTTGTTTCGGTGTCGATATGGGCTCCAAAGGGATGGATAATCATTTTGGTTTAACAATGATTGAAATGTTTGACTATGATGCTGTTTAACTGTCATAAAAACTCTTTATTCTCTGTCTAAAGAAATTCTATAGCAGCAAGCATATATTTTGTTTAAATTAGTATCTGCTCGTAGCAATTTATATAAAAAGAAGTTTTCCTATTTCTTTTTTTTTTTTTTAATTTGCAAAAGCCAAGTTATTCAGCTGTAACAGGCCATGAGTGTCCTTCATCCATTAAGGAAATTGATAAGGGAAGTTAATTTAAGTATCTGTTTATAAGAAGTTTGTAATAAGCGAACAACTGAAGCGTAAATTATATTAATTCGTCAAAAAATTTTGCAGTAGGCAATTATTCCTAAATGTCCTGATTTCACAAAACTACTATATGCTGCTGCGATAGCAGCCAATATACACTTGTTCTGGCGATTATTGATTTCAAATACATTTTTAACATTTAAACTCTCTCTCTCTCTCTCTCTTTCTGTGTGTGTGTGTGTGTGTGTGTGTGTGTGTGTGTGTGTGTGTGTGTGTGTGTGTGTGTGTGTGTGTGTGTGTGTGTGTGTGTGTGTGTGTGTGTGTGTGTGTGTGTGTGTGTGTGTGTGTGTGTGTGTGTGTGTGTGTGTGTGTGTGTGTGTGTGTGTGTGTGTGTGTGTGTGTGTGTGTGTGTGTGTGTGTGTTCGGTGTTACCTGCCTATTCATCGCATAAAGAACAGTCAGCTGTACAGTTCGTTACTTTCTTTAATTGCAGCAAAAAAGATGATCCTGAAATGGGGATCACGTTTGATTGTATTCGAAGGTTTATTGTAAAAAAATATGCAAACATTTTTCCGATTTCTCATATTCCAGAGATTTTGCATGACGATATAACCTTGTCTGTAGAGCTAGTCATTTGATCATACAAAGCAGTGTGAACATCCTGTCACCTGAGCAGTAAAATTTATTTGAGTAGCAACGTCTGTGTCAATATATTTTGAGTGAACCTCGTAAGTTGTTCATAAATTTCTGTTTATTGAAATTTAAAAGTAGTACAGTGAATATCGGAATTACAAACGTTGTAATCTAGGGTTTCTGGCTTTCTTTTCTTTTATTTATTTATTGCTTTGACGTTTAGTTGAGTGATAGAATTATCTCAAAATTGCCAATAAAAACTTGTTTATTGGCAATTCATTTAAAACTCTTTCAAAAAAAAAAAAAAAAAATTCTGTTTGAAAATGAATAAAACAGTTTTGCATTTTTATGCTTTAAAGCTATTTTATTGACTTCAATACTACATTAAAGAAGCATTCCATAAACAAACACTACTGCTAGCATTTATACTGATAAATGAATAAATCGTTTTTTTTTTATTTCTTATTGAAAACATATCAGCTTTATTTCTATTAGCTATCATTATCAGAAAGCACATGAGAGGTGGCTTTAGTTCAGATCACTAGCATGTCGTATAAGTAACAGAATATTCCTGAGTTACCTCTTCAACTGCTTGGTTTATTTTATTTTTGAAAAAATCAGTTAATGGCTCAAGACTACTAGTTATCACAACGCCATAACCTAAAAAAGACAACAGTGGTAATGAAAATACAGACACGCACAAGCGCGTGCGTGCACAATATTAACTTTTTATTGAAAAGAAGGTAATAAATTTCTGTTATTTCATGAATACAGTAATTTGTTAAATTGATTCAATTATCACATAAAATTTACTTAATGGAGGAAAAAAAAAACTTCATTACCATTTGAACACAGTTTTGTAACCTTAAATTTACTTCAGCAGGCAGTAACGATTGGGTGATTCATCAAGTTCATATCCGAACTGATATAAATTCTACCAATGCCTCCTGGTTGGAATTACTATTTTCATAATTTTCTCAGTTTTTAAGTATTTCAAATTAACATAAGCTCTGTTTAAATTCAAGTTCTTTAGGAGAACTACCTTTATTCCAAATTCGTCTTGTTTAGCCGAGGAGATACTGTTTCCACTGCAGAGAGCAGTGTTGGGAACTCAACTCACAATGTGGACACCGCTGCTTGTGAAAGTCTTTAAGGAGTAAATGAATTTCATCGTATACACTATGAGAACCATCATCTTCTATTTACTGAGGGCTTCGGGTGATTTCAAAAAGTTACGTGTTTATCTAAGAAGGTGATTAAGCTATCTAACCATTGGTATCAATATGCTATAGGTTTTCATTTCGTGGAGTAACGTTACATAAAATAACATTTATCGTCTTTGCATATTAGATCAAAAATTCAGTTTTGATAAGGTAAACATTTGGCTTTCATAAATTTAAATTGGTTGATTAGGTTCTTTAATTCTATCCTATGAATGTGCTATGTCTCAATGCTTGTATTGTCTGTTTTGCAAGGGAAGAAAATTATTGCTATTTCCATATGAGAGTGGCTTACATCTCGTCTTAGACGAGATTCCCTTCAAGATCTTTCAAATCAATTACTCCTTATTTCCATGCAGTGTCCTTTAAAATGCCTTAGCAAAGTTTTCGGTTAAATGGCCAACCATTTTCCTTATCCAACTCAAATGTCTCTTTATTAGAAGAAAAAGCAAGCAAATTACTAAATCAAAATCTTTCTTTAAAACCATTTATCGCCCATAGAGCATAATATTCGTATCTCCCCATTGGTGAATTTTGGCCTTTACCCACATTTCAGAGATCATAATTTGCTACCTGACTATTGAATCCTTTCTATTTCTAAAGGAAATATTTTACACTCTTCCTTTCTGTATACTTGAGACTTAGAGATCATTCTTCGTCGACGATGCCCTTTGGTTGGAAAGACCTGAGATCGAATTTCGTCTAGAACGTGAAGAACTTTTTATAAGGACTTTTCAGCTGAAGGTGAGCTAATTGCTCTCATACGAAGTTAGTATGAGGTTTTTCTTTTTCTTAACCTTGGTTTTTTGATTCCTCAAAACAGAAGCCAACCAGAATAACATGCAGTTGACAGATATATTGCATTTTCATCACAACTTCAGCTGTTGCTTTGGCCATAATTCCAAGTAGCCCACTGTTCTTTTCCTAATATTTCCATTCATTAAAGGTATCCTTCAGTAATAACCATTGTTTTTTTTTCCTTTCCCAAGACCTATTTCCTATTCCAGTAAATGATCAGATATGAAATAATCTTCCCCACTGGTGTGCTCTACATACATTTGCTGTGCCTGGTATTGTCAGGGACAGCAAATGTATCTAGGGACAACTTTCCAATCACCTTTTGCTTAAACTATGTCTGCAGTCAGCTTCTCATGCTCTCTGTAATATCTTTAGTTTCCCTGAAATATCACATTTACACTCTCCTGACTAAACAAATAATTCAAATCTATTTAAAGTGCAATAATTCCACTAGAAGAAATGAACTGAATCATCAGCCTTTCTCTGTATTCATATACTACGCTACACAATTTACCCATCGAGTTATTTGGTTATCAAAGCTTTTTTCTAAACTCACTTCTGTCATAGTGTATCAACAGATTTACAGTTTTAATCTCTACTCTTTTTTTTTTTTTTTTTTTTTTTTACAATCCTTCCAAAAATCAATCATACTTTACATCATAATGACGGAAATCATTCTTCAAATATTATTCATTTTTCTCTTCTCAGACACTTTGGCGTCACTTTCATCTTTTTTGTTCCTATTCTTCATTCAAAAAGATTGCGTCCTCTGGTATCATATATATATATAAGAAAAATAAACAAATTGTTGGTTTTGCTAATTACAAGCGCTCCTTCACGAACAGGAAACAAATGTATTATGTTTCCTGTTCACCAATAATAATGTATTAATCCTGCATCCTCAGTTATTCTTTCTTAAGTCGGCCGTTATTAAAATTAATTAAAAAACTATATCTATAATTTAATTATTTTATATTATTTATGTACAGAGCATTTTTGTAAAACAATAAGTGCTTTACACATTCTTTGCTAACAGGAAAAAAGTGAAAATTAAAATGATGTAAAAAACCTAAAAATTATTTACTGATCATTTTACTTCACAGTATGATAAAGATTACGAAATAAGAAGAGTAATTTAAATATATAACATTCAGTTTTCAAGCATAAATTCATTGTATATTGTATAGGTATATTAAATAATAAATCAACTAACGTCTTTTATTCCCTTATAGAGAGTAGGCGAGGTCTTTTAATCCTATCTAGATTTTGTAGATCGGATGGGCAATTCAATCTCCACTGCTAGCCAATCAGACATAGCAGGCCCAAGACTATCACTAATTATAAGCAGCAACCGATGAAGAGATTTGCAAACAAGTCCTGCCGTTTCTTAAAATTAAACCTAACAGAAACAGGACATGTTATTATGTGGGTTATACTGTCGACTTTCTTGTGTTTACAGGAAGAAAAACTTGAGTTTCCAGAAGATAAAATCTGCTTTCTAGTACCAAAGACCGACTAACTAAGAAACCTGTCGAAGAAAGGATTAGCAAAAAGTTTCTCCAATCGGCGACTAAACGTGAACTTAAGTCTATCTTCAGACAGCCTAGCAGAGGATGCAAGCGCCACTTCCACTGAGATACACAAGCATTGTAATAATAATAAATATAAATAAAATGTGCAACCCTGTTATTACCCATTAGGAGAAGCTAAAGCTGCTATCAACCAAATGCAAGTGATCGAACTAAAATGCGCCAAAATTACTGCCCTAAAGGGGCCAGACTTAAAAATAATATAAATTAATATTGAACGTTTCATCAGTGTCAAGGAAGATCTCATTGCAAATTTTTGCAGAGATAATGACTGCGATGTGCTCTGAATGCAATAAACTGAGAGAAGTTGCTACAAGACCGTACATCCATGGCATGAAACTCAAAGAAATACCCACGATAAATATGGTAGTGCAATATTTACAAAAGAAAACTTGATCCCGTCGTCCATTGACTCAACTAACAACAGATACATTGAGATTATTACAATCACATTTAAAAATATCTCCATCACCTCAGTCTATAAACCACCAATCAATAATAATGCATACAGGACTAATGTTGTATTAGGTTACTTTAACAGCCATAGTGTTAATTGGGATTACATTAAGTCCAACAAAGATGGAGAACTTGTTGAAAAATTGGCTGAAAACCTTTCTCTAAACCTGATACATAATCCAAAAGTCCCTGCATCTTTCAACAGTGGCAGATGGAAGTGAGGCTATAACCCTGACCTCACATTTGTTAGTTCAAAAATATCCAACATTTCCGTTAAAAAGGTTTTAAATCCCATTCCACGTACTCAACATAGACTTATAATGCTTCAATTCAACCCACCCATTATTATTATTATTATTATTATTATTATTATTATTTGACACCTCCAGGAAGTCCAAGGACTCATCGAGGGAGAGCACCTGCTCTACAGATCTATCTCCACTGCTCAATCCACAAACTGACCGAAACTACACTAATGCAATCTACCGTCGACCACCACTAGTATTTCCATAGACACAAACATCCATGCCCACAGCGAGATTCAAACCTGCAGCCTTTTTGGCTAGATAGTGGATACACTAACCACTCGGCCATCCAGGCCGTCAGAAGGGAAGCGTTAGAGATGTCTAAGATAGTGAAGGATGTTATCAGGATTAATACAGAAGGGATTACATACAGATCAGAGGATGCACAGTCATCCTTGGAAGTTGTGTGAGGATGTAGTGAAGAAAGAAATGAGTGTATTTTTTAAAGGAGAGCAGTGATTGAATGGAATGTACTGCTGAAGTGTATTGTAAGCATTAGGAACCTGAATGACTGAGCGAGTATGTTTTAACATGATAGATACATTACAGAATGGGAGAAGCCTTCTTTGTTGAGTTTGCTGACACTAATGAAATTAACAGAATCAATAGTTATTAATAAAGTTTAACCTTAGTTTAACCGCGGTTAGCCTAGTGGCTATGCGCTTCGCAACAACCATATGCCTGGGGAAGGAGTGTCCTAGGTTCGATTCCCGTCGGTGACGTGAGGAACTGAAGGATCTTCCTTAGCCAAGTTAGTTAGTCTTGGGCGTGGACAGCAGGGTTTTTTCCCCAGTTTATTCTGAGGTTTTTCATCCCGCAAAGCAGGCAAACTGGCCTTGAGAACTCAACACTACAGGTCATAGGATACACCGGGGCATAAGGCTGACCACCTTATCCTGTAAACGGAGTGATGTCCGATGATCAATGGACCCTCGACACCGCAAGGTAAAAGAGGATATAAGGAAGTTGATGATAAAATTTGTGGGTAAACAATCATTTCATATTTCTCATCTATTACAGACAATCTGCTTTTTCCCCTCTTCTTTTGTGGAATGTACTCCACTCTACAAAACATTATCTCAATTGTGCTTAAAGTTAATTACCTTGTATTTTATAGCAAAGTCTAAACACTTCCTTTTCTTATGCATACAGTGATTTAAAAAATTACATTTATTCAGATTTTTAAAAAATTTCCAAATTTTTGAAATTTTTTTATTTTACTCAAAAAAACTCGCGTTTAACATATAACACAAAACAGCTATTGACAATGCCGACAGACCTGGAATGCAAATACTAGGAATAAACAAATAAATGCTAAAAGCTCTCATGATAGCAAGTTTTGATAATATCCTCTTTGTTCTAAGGAAATTTTTCATATAGTTAACAGTTCGCTTTCCCTTTGTTCTTAAAGAATGAAAATTCATATTAAAAACTCACACATGAAGCATTGTGTCTTTTATAAATAAATGTTTCATGACTCCTCCTCTACTAGGTTCTTTGTCTTTCCTCAAATGGTTATAGGCTGTTTCAGCTTCTCTTGAAGATTTAAAAAGCTAATTGGAAGGGTTTCATGGAAGATCTCAACTGTTCCATAGAACAAGTCCCTCCAAACCTCAAGAGTATCCTGAATTTATAGAAATACTGAGGAAAATCTCCACCAAACACCTCGCCTAAGGATGCCGCACAAACTACATTCCAGGCCTTTCCACTGACATACGAGCCGAGTATGCTGATTACTTACAACTTTATTACACCAACCCCTTTCAGAAGAGACTATCCGAGCAGGAGAAAAATTATGCTCCAAGATGGCAGAGGAAAGATATTTCTCATGGAAAAAAGAAATAGAAGCCCTTGATATGAAGTCGCGTGCCTTTCTGCTACCCATAGTAGCAGAAAGTAATGGGACTTTATCAACAGATTAGGAAGGATTTCACTAAGCCATATGATCATCCTCAGGTAATAATAGCTAAACACGTTGCTCACCAGCTGCTGCTAAATGGAAAATTCCCTATAAAGCACCCAAAAAATAAGCTACTTAGACCTTAGACTACCTACTTAGACTACTAAGTGAGGAACAAAATGCGATTAAATCAGATTTCGATCACTGAACTCAACGCTGCCACAAACCTATTAAAACCTAGAAAATCTGCAGGCCTTGATGATGTCTGTAATGAACAGATTAAATATTTTCGATAAAAGACTAAACAGTGCTTATTAAACCTACACAACACTTACCTCAGACCCATAAGGATACTAACTATCTGGAGGCTTGCCAAAGTGGTGGCCTTTCTGAAAGCAGGGAAAACTCCAACAGAAGCAAAAAATTACACACCTATATTAATACTCAGTAAACTCTATGAACAATTCATTTTGAATAGGCTACAACCCTTAATCGAACCCCATCTTACTGCGGAGAAGGCTTGTTTTAGACCAGGCAAATCCTGCACATCACAAATTCTCAACCTCACTTAATATATAGAAAATGGTTATGAGCAAAAACTAGCCACAGGAGCAGTCTTTGTAGACCTCACTGCAGCATATGATACCATAAACCATCTCACACTCAGAAATTAAATATACAGAATAACTAGAGACTATTCCCTTGTCCTCCTGATCCAATCACTCTTAGAAAACAGATTCCTTTACGTAGACCTGGGGGTAGGAAGAGCTGCTGGCATCTCCAAAAACATGGCCTCCCCCAAAGGAAGTGTGTTATCACCATTACGTTTCAACATATGCGTCAATGATCTCCCAATTTTACCAGGAACTAGAAAATTTACATATGCTGATGACCTTGCCATAGCTACTCAATCAAAAAATTTCAAATACTTTGAAACTACTCTATCACTTGCCTTAAATAGTCTAACCACATATTATAGAAGCAATCAACTAAAACCAAACCCCTTGAAAAGCCAGACTGGCCTTATCAACCTTATCAATAAGGAAGCTACAGATTTCTTGGGAAGGCTCTAATATAGAATATTTCTGGAACCCAATCTACCTCGGTGTGACCCTCGATCGCACCGTCTCATATAAAACACACACACATAAAACAAAGGCCAAAGCGAATGCAAGAAACAATATACTAAGAAAGCTTACCTCCTCCAAATGGGGTGCAGACCCTAGCACCCTGAGATCTTCTGTCTTTGCCCTTTGCTATTTTTCTGCTGAATATGCCTGTCCAGTATGTTCCAATCAAAAATCTGAAAAACTTGACCCAGCATTGAACGAAAGCTGCTGCTTAATTACAGGATGCCTGAAACCAACACTACTAAGAGACCTGTATACTTTGGCTGGTTTTGCACCACTCTTCAATTCGAAGTTCTGCATTCTAAGCTGACAAAAGAAGCAGAGAAATGAATGATGAGCGCCACCAACTATTTGGCCAGACCGCAATGTCCCAAAGACTAAAATCCCGACATAGCTTCCTAGCAACTGTTGAACCACCTAAAATCCTTCCAGAGAAAAGACTTCAACAATGACTTGCACTATATCCTGAAAATAATACTGATATTTCCAACAGCCAAACATCTTCCACGTGTTGCCCACTTGGACTGGACGCTGCAAAAAGATGATGAGGTAGCCTCATCAAATGGGGCTATCTCACTGGCTCAGATAACTGTGAGTGTGGGACAACCCAGTCCATGTAACACCTTCTTTCTTGTCCCTTTCTTCCATCATCTTGCACACAAGAGAACCTTATATCCTGGACAGAAAGAGCAGTTGACTGTGCAAGATACTGCAAGGAACGTCTGACCATATTTATTGTATATAAATTATGTATAGTTTCCTTTTTTCATATTTAATTATTCCCAGTATAATTCACCTACCAAATTTAAGCTGTTCTCATTTGTAATGTATCCTAATTTGTTGTAAATAATGTTGTACCACTTACTTACTAGTGTATACCACTTGTGTTTAGATACGAAATAAATAAAATAAAATGTGGACAATAATTTTAATATCGCCTTCGTATAACAAATATATGAAAAATCCATTATACAGCAAATCTGTACAGTATTAAGCATTATTAGAGAAGTTTAGATGCTTTGTCCTAAATATGTGAATATGTGAAGAGTATTTCAAGAATAGGGAAGTTCGGATTTATTCAATGTCAATAGTTTAATATATGAGAAGTAGCGTCTCAAGTAGAAAGTCAATATTTTGGATACTGAATCAGTTATGGCTGTGATATGCCAGGAAATGCTCCAGATATAGCGGTACTTTCTTCTCCCTCTCAAAAAAATCTGTACATGTTTGGAGACCTGAGGAAAGTGAAATGAAATCTTTCTCACGTTTTGGTAATATTGCAGTTCACTAAGTTATCCTTGCACAACTCAAAAATAGCAATAAGATCGGAGGTGACGTCATTGCTTATGGATGATGTCGAAACTTTCAATGTTTGTGTGCTAGGTCTCTGAAATGAACAGGAATGTGGAGTGTTCTGCCATTAGCTACCGCAGGTCACTTATGTACTGGAGGTGAAAGTATGGATTGCTAGAGTATCCAGCATTCGTGGAGATATCTCAGACGGAAGCTGACAACACCCAGTTACAAAGAATAGAAGGTAGACCAGAAGATGGTAACTGTAAAGATCTCAGTTCGAATCATTCAAAAGATTTAAACAATTTTTTTAATTATTGTTGAGTTCAGCCATGAACCACTTTTAGAAAAGTGGCATTTTTTTTTCTCTTTTGTTTCCAGGAAACTGAAGTTTTATGGGTTTAGTTTTCAACTTCGCAAAGCTAATGCATTCTATCAGACAGGTTTTTGAGGAGGGGGGGAATGATTCTACGTGATTAATATTTTTCCATAAATGAGCCCTACTTGTATGTCATTCAACTTTCTGGTTATCGTATCGCTTACACATTTTAGGTCAAAATATCAAACAAATTTCACACTTTATTCTTGTGAATATTGCTAACGTATAATATAAAAAAGAAAATACACTTACCTTGGAATTCTGGGCCTAGTTGTTGACAGTACCATAATATATATGATTCTCCCTCGCAAAGGACTTTCACCACTGACAAATATAGATCAAGATCTGAAAATAATTTTAAAAACAGTGAGCAAGTGGCTTAGTAATGGCAACCTTCCTCAAATTTCAAAGTGTTCTTTTTGGTGCTGTTTTGAATTAAATTTCTACCCGATCTTTTCAGATCAGTAGCATAGGAAAGGTATGGCACTGAGGCAGTTCACAAAGCAGCTAGTATCAGAAGGATGCCAGCGACAGGATATTTTAAGAGTTATCGAAATAATCACGCTAAAAAAAAAAAGGGCGTAACTATGAATTTACCCTGTGTTAAGAACTTAGTTATGCCATTGGATCATCTAGCTGTTTTATTTGGTAATATTTCTAAATTGACATGGCTTATTACCTACAAACTATATTATATTTAAGGTCCTGTTTTGTTCTCTTCATTGCTTCTAAATTATTGTTTACCCTTACAAAAGTATTACGCTACTCCTGAAAATTTCATGAACATAATGAGGAGATATAAAATGAGCTGCTTTTAATTGCACACAAACAAATTATATTTCAACTACTATAATTATCCATTTTACGGTGAGTTAGAGAAAATAATAAATAAAACCAAAACTAAGAGAGAGTTTTGTTTTATTCGTTTAATTGATTTAAGTAATCTTGTATAAATCAAAACTCTCACACTGGTGATATGAATGCGTATTTTATTTAAAAGAGATGATTTGATGATTAAAAAAATTCTTTGTAGACCACAGCAGTCTTAAGATAGGTTTAGTATGTAAGCAGCAGCATATTCGTATGAGTACATATTGGTGTTCGAGAGAGCAATCATGAGATTATATATCCAGTGATTTCAGTACCCTGTATTTAATAACGATGTTATACGAAAAAGTGAAGAGAGAGCATTTATACTTCCCCCATCCGAAAGTCTTGCAAATTTAACTTTACTTTTTAAAAGCGCAAATGTTTTAAATTTATTCGGGTGGTCTAGCACTATGAATGCAAATCCCATTTCCACGGCCCTCTGTAATATTTCAATTCTATTTAGCAAAAATGCAAAATGTATAAATTCAGCCAAAAATATTTTGACTAAGCCTATTCAAAATTTTAATTTTCTGGTTTTGTACTCGACGAATGAATAATTCGGTTAGTGTTTGTCTTATATATCGTTTCGTGTTAAAGGCTGGGATTTCTGATCTTCATAAGAGTTCCTGATTTATCTTATAACGTAATGTTAATGTAACTAAACTGAAAAATCGGACATAAAGTTCATCTGCTTACAATGATATGCGATTATTATTGTTATTTTGCTTATTTTGATTTCGGGTTTTATTCATGTCTGACATATAATTTTGATTGGTGTTTCGTTTCTGCAGCCCTATTAAGTTGCCATCCGGGAAAAGTGTTCCAATTTATCCTCGTCCTCCTAGATCCATCCCTGCATCTCATGATTGAAACAAGCAATATAAATGTAATGTTCGGAAATTTCTTTTATGTTTTTGCTTATCACATAGTTTACTCGAAAATATACTGATCAATGATTAATAAATAATAATAATAATATTAATAAGTCTATTTACCATTGGGACAGCAAGCGAAATACTTGGATGGATCGTCATGAATCTTAAAGAGTTTACAAGAGGTATTGTATTCGCTGCAAAAATAAAAAATAGAAGGAAAAAAAAAATATATATATATATATTGTAAGTCGCATAATAATAATAATAATAATAATAATAATAATAAATTAGAGGTTATAGGTATGTTTAATTAAAATGTGATGAGCAGCAAAAAAAAATTAAATCTTTTCTCTACTAGAATGATGGCCACAAAAAAGAAAAAGAAGAAAACATAAATAAGATACGAATAATCTAAACCAAAATAAAAATTGGAAATAAACATCAGCGGATTTATTTTTTATTTTAAGGATTTAAGGACTGAACTAATCATTAAACTGAATAATGGTATTATATATATATATATATATATATATATATTCCCAAGTAGGCAAATAAGCAGATAAGTCAAGTTTGTGCCTGAAGTATTTTCAGGTGTGAGGCAACTCGTGGTAAAGGTGGGATAAACTCTGATCTCTTTCCTTAGTATCTCCCATAATGCAAACCACATCTCCTTGAGGACATGTATGATGCTATGCATTAAGGGAAGGGTCAGACCGGTTTGGACTTTTGTTGAGGTCTCATCAGTGGGAGCTAGATCCTGAGATGCCAAGGTTGAAGTAATGCAGAACTTATAAATTTTACCTACACAAATTCCCACAAAGGTGCTTTGACCTTATTAAAGAACAGTCTCAGGACCAGAGAAAGATGTAGAAAGTTTTTAACCTTGGGTATACTATACTTCAAAGATATCAAAGATACGAAGCAATTTTATAAACTTGGTTTTAATCTTTTTTCCCAAGTAAGCAAACAAGCAGGTAAGTCAAGTTTGCACCTGAAGTATTTTCTGTTTGAGGGAACTCTGTGTGTGTGTGTGTGTGTGTGTGTGTGTGTGTGTGTGTGTGTGTGTGTGTGTGTGTGTGTGTGTGTGTGTGTGTGTGTGTGTGTGTGTGTGTGTGTGTGTGTGTGTGTGTGTGTGTGTGTGTGTGTGTGTGTGTGTGTGTGTGTGCGTGTGTAATATCAAGGTCTAGCTCCCACTGATGAGACCTGAATAAAGATCGAAACCGGTCTAGGTAGTGGCCCTTCCCTTAATGCATAGCATCATACATGTCTTCAAGGAGATGTGCTTTGCATTATGGGAAATATTAAGGAATGTTATTGGAAATTAGTCCACCTTTACCGGAGTTGCCTCGGCCCAAAAATACTTCAGGTGCAAACTTCACTTACCTGCTTGTTTGCTGAGTTGGGAAAAAGGATTAAAACCAAGTTTATAAAATTGCTTGGTAACATGTTAAAAAAACGTTTAATTTTCTTGACCAAAAAGCTCTGGGAAAACTTTTATTGGGATTATATAATAAACAACTAAGTTATACCAACTAGTTTCACCAACTAAGGCTGTTGGCATCTTCAGGGTACATAACTGATGTAAGGCACTAAAAAGTAAAAAACTGTTACAAACTAAAATCAACCGATTCCAATTATATTAAACAAAGAACAGAGCGCGTACAACGCTCTATGAATGTACTGTACGGGCTCTGTTCTTTGTTTAATATAATTGGAATCGGTTGATTTTAGTTTGTAACAGTTTTTTACTTTTTAGTTCCTTACATCAGTTATGTACCCTGAAGATGCCAACAGCCTTAGTTGGTGAAACTAGTTGATATAACTTAGTTGTTTATTATATACACTTGATCAATATAATCCCAATAAAAGTTTTTCCATTGCTTGGTATCTTTAATGTATCGTATACCCAAGGTAAAATATCGTTTTACCCAAGGTAAAAAACTTTCTATATATATATATATAGAAAGTTTGGGCCTCCACACACTTTTTCAGCTATCAAAACTGTAATATTTGTTTGTTGTTTTTTTTTTAATAGAATAATTTCAATGTATCCTAACGTTTCGCCAGGTAATTTTTGCCAATCTCCTTCTTCTAATGACCCACTAGTATAGTGGTTCTTAACCTTTTCGAAGTCACGGAACACTCTTGATTATAAGAAAAATTTAATGAACACCAAAAGCATTAGGGTCATAAAACTAACAATAAAAATAAGCATGGACTTGCCTTTTATAAAAATGGAACTTATTTTAATGCGATACTTGAGCTTGTCGGCTTTTGCAGATTTCAGCATTATCAAGTCTAATATGCGATATAGCTACCCTCATCTCTTTGTCTATATTAGTAAATCTTTCAAGCTTTTTTAGTTTTTATATCGGTTAATATTGAGAAACCGAACTCACATAAATATGATGTTGAAAACTAACAAAATTTTCAGTGCCCTTGTGGAGAGAGCTGACTATTCGGCTTGGATAAAAATCCAAAATTCCTCAAGAGTTATTACAGAGAATTTCATTTTTAGAATACGATCCGTCGACAAGGTGACTAATTGTTCTTCTTGTAACGACGAAAATTCACAACTCGATGTATTAACTGTGCGAAATGGATTTCGTATCCAGTCATAATTGCAGGTATTTAAGGAAGGAAAGTAACTTGAAATCTTTTCTTCCAATATTGTTAAATGTTCTGTTATAAAGGAAATAATTCCCTCGACATTTTATTATGGAGCGAAGGAAACATACCTGCTGTATTTTTTTCTGATATGCGTTTTTTCCAAAGAGATACTTTTTTCTGAAAAGCTGACAATTTGCCAGTGCATGTCAAAATATTTTCATTTTCCCCCTGGATACTTGTATTAACGATATTTAAGTAATTAAAAATATCGGCTAAATATTCCACTTTAGCACACCAAATATCATTTTGAAAACATTTTACAAATGCCTCTGTACCTTCATTTGGAAAAAAGGCCAATAATTCATTCTTATGTTCTAATATTCTGAATTGCATTTTACCCCTCGATAACTATCTTATTTCGGTGTGCAAAAGCAAAGATTCGTACTTGGCTTTTTTAAAAAGGCTTGCTTTTAAATTGTACCACATTTACAACTTGATCAGTACAGATTTTAATATTGCCGGTAATGTTTTTGACACTAGGGATTCTCTGTGCAAAAAACAATGCGTAGATATCATATATTCTGCAATAGCAGTCTTCAGTTGATACGATCAGAGTAGCCAATTTCACTCAAAACTGTGTCATGTGACATCTTTCACCGGCGGAACACTTGCAACCAGTTCGCGGAACACAGGTATTCCGGGGGTCACCTGTTAAAAACCACTGCACTAGTAAATAACTCGAGTATTTTTCTCATCATTTTATTGTAAATTTAATATCGATTTCATTTATTTTTGTAACACGATACGGCGCTCTTGTGTAATATCCGGTTTCTACTGAATAAAGTAATCCAGATCACGTCTGTTATTTACCAATGCAGTTTTGAAATAAATATGTTGGAACAAATCAAAGTGGTAATTGGAAACTCTATTATTATTATTATTATTATTATTATTATTATTATTATTATTATTATTATTATTATTAATTGCACGACACATCCAATTTTATAAATAAATATGAATTAATACCGTAGTTTTTTTTATTCCTCAAAGTTGATAGGCGAAATTCCGTTAGTGCTAACTAGTTTTTATAGTCAACATTTCTTTATTCTTAACTTTAAGAGAGCTGGAGATGCTTTCCAGCTTTAGGGATCTGCATCCCTAAAGCTTTCCAGCTTTAGGGATGCAGATCAGACAAATGCTGCATCCCTAAAGGCTAACACCATGGTGCACGTATGATCTACACATACTGGCCACTGAATTAGAAAACTTTATGAAACCTAATTAGAAGAAACACACGTATAAACCACAATGAAAATTGTTTAATTGTAAATATTTCATCCTAAGTATCTTAGGACATCATCAGTACAGTATTTAAACAAAAATTAGGAATAACCTACAGTTAGGGCGCATGATTACAATAGAATCTCATGAAAACGTGCATAACGTGCTAGAGTAGTACAAAAAAAAAAAAAAAAACGTTAATTATTTAACACAGTTTTGCATGATAATTTCCCATACTTTAGGAATAGTAAGAACGTCGTTGCGGTTTAGGTTTGGTCTGTGTAGTAGGGCTTCAGAACTTTCTTTGTATAAACGTTCATGTTTAAATAAAGATCTATGTAAAAGTTTAGCCTTTTCCCAATGGATCCTATGGTTTGGATTTTCAATTCCGTGTTGAGAGCCAGATTTCTGCGGTTTAAGAAGAGGAATGTGGTCTTGGTATTCCGAGATGCGTTTCTGAACAGACCTACCTGTCTGTCCAAAGTAAGATAATTTGCATGAGCATGGAATCTCATAAACACCAGGTAACGTCAAGGGTGAGAATTTGTCCTTAGGAGAAGGTAATAAGTTGTAAATTTGGTTGATAGGTTTGTAAGTAGTGGCAAACTACTTTCCCATGATAATTTCCCATACTTTACTATTCCTAAAGTATGGGAAATTATCATACAAAACTGTGTTAAATAATTAACGTGTTTTTTTTTTTTTTTTTTTTTTTTTTTTTTTTTTTTTGTACTACTTTAGCACGTTATGCACGTTTTCATGAGATTCTATTGTAATCATGCGCCCTAACTGCAGGTTATTCCTAATTTTTGTTTAAATACTGTACTGATGATGTCCTAAGATACTTAGGATGAAATATTTACAATTAAATAATTTTCAGTGGGTTATACGTGTGTTTCTTCTAATTATGAACGCATCACAGGTTTCGTTATTTTAAAAAAAAATAAAAAAATTAAAAAAAACTTTATGACACCTGAGTAGCCGGTATCTGTATAATAGTGCGAGTTTTGCAGTTGAGATTTTTTTATTTCACTTCCCAAATTTTTAAATTTGAAAATGGTTCGATTATGTAAAAAAAAAAAAAAAGTAAATGAAATATTAAAAGTATTATTTAGTTTTATTATTTTATCCAGAGACGTAGAAATGCTATGGCAATCGAACAATCGACAAAGACGCCATTGATAGGATTATGTTAACAGTTGTCGAAATTGTCGCAATGGAAAATGGCGAGTAGCTATGATCTCAACTTGTATTTGTGATTTATAATTTTCCAAATCAGTGAGTACATTTCAGGCAGTTATTTTATGAAACCATTATCATTCAGATTTTACTTACTTTTCTTCCATAGTTACAGTACAATAATCTTCCTGTTCAGTGAAATAGAGCTGTCTGCATACATCACCAACTGGAATGGGCTCATCGTGATCATCAGAAATCAACGCTCTTACATAGTAGTGTGGAAGTACCTGAAATACATTATACTTATTTAAAATATAATTTAATTACTATTACAGATAGTTAAATTATGTTCTTCAATGTGTGTGTGTGAGCGTGTGCTTGTGCACACATACTACCACCACAACAACAACAGTATCAAACAGTTTTTTTTTTTTTTTTCTGTTGTGTAAAAGGATAAACCCGATATATGATAGTCCAAGACAATACTTCACAACTACTTTCCATCAAAACTTTCTTCCAAATTGGTGTGTTATTCGATCACTTCTTTTCTGTCTTCTAAAGTGTTATTCAACTTTCCAAGCATGGTGACCGGATTTCAAGTGAAAAATGTTAGGAAGCCATTTTGTCTATGGCTCAAAATTCGGCCATCCTAAGCAAATTGGCAATAAACTTTTCACAAGTACATGAAACGTTTCTAAACTTGCATTTTCTACAAATTTCTGTAATTAAAAATTGTCGAATGGATTATGAAATAGAAAATCTTATTGGTATATCAGCTCATTTAGGCTGCATACGTTCTTCAAGACTGAAAGTCTAATAAAAGTTTGGCTTAGGTTATGAAAAAATTAATATCCATCGAGTCGAAAAGCAGTTATTATCCTATCATTTTCTACCATATCTGTGCTGGGAGAACTTTCGACTTAACCTAAGTAATGGTCCAAATACGGCAACTAGCCTGATGCAGACCGACTAAAAACTATCTACCTATTTTCTCGGAAACTGAATATTGTAGCATTTGTTTAGGCAGATAAAGAACAGAAATATCGAGAATTCATGGTGCAATTTGTTAGATTTATTATTGTTGACTTCACTGTTTTGTAATGATTGTTATCATTAGTTTAATAAATAATATGTTAACGATATATGTAATAAATTACTTCTCCCAGTTATCGTTTCTTATTAAATACTGAAATCCATTTTCTTGCTTAACTATTATGTTACAGACGACAGTTCTCAATATTACTGTTGTCGCCTCGCACCTGTAGTTATGATGGTAATCTTTAACACACGCAATAAGGCTCAACGACTGTGGATAACAAGAAACATTTAACAAAGTTTCAAAACCACTGAGTTTTGGAAAATCATTAAGAACTATGGGTTCAGTATAAAAATATTTTATTCAAAGATTCGCGAATGGAAAAAGGCTGGGAACTAATGGTTGGAGATTAATGATAACACGATCTTCATCACTTTACTTGGTAAATTGATCAGAGTGATTTCTAATCTAACACTTTCTCTTTTTTTTTTTTTTCTCTCGAAAAGTAGAGCACGAGTACCACTTTTAGCTCTCTTTGACTTTTAGAAATCGATGGACAGTACGATCCACCTTTAACCAAGAGCCATAGCTGAGCTCGCACCTATTTGATGATTTTTAAGACATCAGGGAGAGCGTACAGTAAATTGCTGCAGTCGTCTTATGATTCTAAACCCTGTTGTTGTCTTCAGCAGTGGACTGACTACCTAAGATCAATTTTTCTGGCGTTGTTAAAAACACTAGTTTCTGCGAATAAGAAAACATTGTTTTCATGTGCTTGAAATCGACTAACTCGGGAACTGGCTTAAAAACAAAACTTGATTCCTCGGCCAATAGAATCTTACTTAATACGGTCTTTCAGAATTCTGTCAGCGTTATGATTATCATTAAAGATGCTACAAGACTCGATAAACAATATCAGTTAAATGTCATTCTATTTCATATTTGTGGAGTTTATATGAACATATTAAATAACACTGTTGATATGCACAGCCTTAAAATTATATCTCAAAGTTTACTCAGCTCTAAATTGATCAGAATTATAAACAAAACAACACAACATGTATACTATAAAAGCATATAATATTTAAAAACAGTAATTAACTTTCTTTCCCATTCGCTTTATCTTATGCAGTATTCCCCTTACCTTATACGGATCGAAGTCAACATCAGTTGGTATATCTGTGCAACGTCCTTGACTAACGAAATGACCAAGTGCTGAATTCATCAGCATGCAAAATGCAAGAACCGCAATCATGGCGAAAAGATGCTAAAAAGGAAACGAGTTATTCTTTTGATAATAACAGTTGTTCTTTGAAGTAAGTTGACTTCCAGAAAAACTGATCTGAGGAGCTGCTTTAAATACGTTTTCTGTAAGTGTAAGACAGGCCTAATGACGTAAGCAAAAAGATCAAAATCAGAATAAAATCGAAAGAACCTGACCTCGCATATATTGTTAATGCAAATTGAGACATAGATGGACGAAATATCACACATTCATTCAAATTTCCCCCATTAGGGGCCCCTAGTAACAGGGAAAAAACTACTAAGCAAAGAATGTGATATTTGTAGCACCTTGAAAAAAAGAAAAAAAAAAAGGTTTTCTGTTAATGATTATGCAGCAGAGAAAGCTGATCAAAAACCTCCAACGCACTAAAATCTCCTTGTTTCGAAATATCTGATTAATGTTGATCTATTCTAAGGAATATTTTTTAAACATTATGCACATGGTTATTATGTAGGAGTAATTCAGTAAATAATTACATACATTTCAGCTAGATTTAATTTCACTTAGTTACTAAATCATTTGCTTATATATATATATATATATATTCATATTTGTATATACTGACTATAACCAAGACTAGAATTACAATTAAATTTATTCAAAACGCAACATGTTTCATCGGATTGTCCGACTTCTTCAGGAGTGGGAACATAGAAAGCAAATGAACATTAAGAAACAACGTATCACTATAAAAACGACTATTATAAATTTCAGTTAGCTTTGAACTGTAGCTACAGTCCGATTTGAAGTTCTATTGTTAGGCAGCTGTGTGGGTCTGATTTCACGAGTGTGCCAATATCGGATAACAGAGCTGAAAGAGTCCGGTAGATTATAGCTGAGGTTATTATTTATGCGATGAGGGTACATAACAATTTCCTTAGACTCGACTATGCGGCGCCCCACCTCGTCACGGCACATATTAAGGTTTGAAGTTGTTGTCCAGTTTATCTCATGTTGACGGCCTTCATCATTTGTGTTTACTAAAAACAGTACATGGCTTGACAGGGCACTTGCTCTAGTTCTTTTGTAGGCAATGTCCCTCTGATGTTCTTCCAGACATAGGAGGATGAATTTTTTAGTTTGGCCATAGTGTTGCTTCCTGCAGTCACACGTGATTTTGTAGACTCCTGGGAATTGTAGATGATTGTGAGCTTGTTTGTATTTGCTTAAAATCGATCTTAGTTTAAGAAGAGTACAGAAACAGGTTTTAATGTTGAACTTTCGTAAAATTCTTCTTAGTTTCGTGAAGAGCGACGTGATGTATGGTAAGGAGATATAACCTTTGGGGTTGTCTTGTGTTTCTGAGTTATTTTCATCGCGGTGGTATAGATGCTCATTAATAGTTTTCGACGAGTAGCCATTATTTGTGGAGGTTCTTTGTAGATGTTGTAGTTCATTTTTTAGCTCTTCATCATCTGACAGTATAGATCTGGCACGATGTGCTAGGGTTGAGATGATACCCACTTTCTGTGCAGGATAGTGATGTGAGGACGCATGCAGGTATCTAGCTGTGCGAGTAGATTTTCTAAAAATTGAGATTTTAATAGAATCAGATGTCTTAGTAAGTCTTACGTCCAAGAAGGGAAGAGATCCATTTTCTTCAACTCCATTGTTAATTTGATATTTTGGTGGAAGTTGTTTAAATGATTTAAAAAAGACTGAAGGTTATCGGCGCATGTTCCCAGATAAGAAATATGTCACCTACAAATCTCAGCCAAATGTTTGGTTTAAGAGTAGCTGAGGAGATTGCCTTTTGTTCGAAATCTTCAAAAAAAGATGTTAGCTAATACAGGACACAAGGGGCTGCCCATTGCCAATCCCTTATTTTGTTTGTAAACTTTTTTCTCGTATTGAAAGTAGCCAGAGTGAACGCAATGTGATAGCAAGGAAAACATCTTTTTTGAAATCTTGTTCTTTAAAATATCAAGAACTTCTTGAGTTGGTACGTTTGTAAAGAGAGCCACCACGTCAAAGCTCACCATGATATCTGAAGGCTGGAGTTTTAAATTTCTGATTTTCGAGACGAAATCTCTTGAGTTTTTTATATATGAAGAAGAATTTCCTGTAAAACCTTTTAAAGATGAAGCCAGAAACCCAGATAAGCTGTAGATAGACGAGTCAATACTATCTACAATTGGTCTCAGTGGGCAGTTTTCCTTGTGTATCTTTGGGAGACCATATAACCTTGGAATGAGTGGATGTAAAGAGCGAGCGGCAAGGCGTATGTTTCGTGGAAGTTCTGTGGCTTTTTGTAAGAGGTTGTTTGTTTTGTTATGTATCTCCCTCATAGGATCTCTCTCAATTTCCAAGTATATATCTGACTCTAATAACATCAAGATTTTTTCATGGTAATCTGTTTTATTTAGCACCACAGTTGCGTTGCCCTTGTAAGCTTGTATGATAACGATGTCTTTGTTATTCTTAAGACTTTGTTATTATTATTCTTTGTTATTCTTAAGATATCATGGTGAACTTTGACGTGGTGGCTCTCTTTATCTCAAAACGTAAACAAACATAAGCTTATCAGAAAGTTTGATTCGCTAAAGACAACACAAGAACAACCAACCGCTAATAATTTTCATGGAAGAACTAAAAAATTAGTGATAAACCAATCGTCATATGTTCTAAATTATAACGAAGAACAAATTCTTGAAAAAGGTCTCAATTTTGTCCTTGTGCCTATAATTATTCCCGAAGAAATGTTTTTAACTAAGATAGAGAAAGCTGCACAATTCCTACCGGAGACGCCAGTTTACTTTGCATGGAAGCAATACTTGCGATTAACAATGCAAGACCTCCATCTGATAATATCTCCCTTGGCGAAAGGCTAGCTATAAAAAATCTTAAGAATAACAAAGACATCATATCATACAAGTTGACAAGGGCAACGCAACTATGGTGCTAAATAAAACAGATTACCATGAAAAAATCTTGGCGTTATTAAAGTCAGATACATACTCGGAAATTATATGTATCTGTAACAAAAGGCAATTTCCTCAGCTACTCTTAAACCAAAAATTTAGCTGAGATTTGTAGGTGACATACTTCTTATCTGGGAACAAGGCACCGATAACCTTCAGTCTTTTTTAAATCATTTAAACAACTTCCACCAAGATATCAAATTAACAATGGAATTGAAGAAAATGGATCTCTTCCCTTCCTGGACGTAAGACTTACTAAGACATCTGATTCTATTAAAATCTCAATCTTTAGAAAATTTACTCTCACAGCTAGATACCTGCATGCGTCCTCACATCACTATCCTGCACAGAAAGTGGGTATCATCTCAACCCTAGCACATCGTGCCAGATCTATACTGTCAGATGATGAAGAGCTAAAAAATGAACTACAACATCTACAAAGAACCTCCACAAATAATGGCTACTCGTCGAAAACTATTAATGAGCATCTATACCACCGCGATGAAAATAACTCAGAAACACAAGACAACCCCAAAAGTTATATCTCCTTACCATACATCAGGTCGCTCTCCACGAAACTAAGAAGAATTTTACGAAAGTTCAGCATAAAAACCTGTTTCTGTACTCTTCCTAAACTAAGATCGATTTTAAGCAAATACAAACAAGCTCACAACCATCTACAATTCCCAGGAGTATACAAAATCACGTGTGACTGCGGGAAGCAATACTATGGCCACACTGAAAAATTCATCCTCCTACGTCTGGAAGAACACCAGAGGGACATTGCCTACAAAAGAACTAGAGCTAGTGCCTTGTCAAGCCATGTACTGTTTTCAGTAAACACAAATGATGAAGGCCGTCAACATGAGATAAACTGGATAACAACTTCAAATCTTCATATATGCCGTGACGAGGTAGAGCGCCGCATAGTCGAGTCTAAGGAAAGACTCTCCTTCCCCAAGCATATGGTTGCTCTTCGCAACCATATGCTTGGAGAAGGAGTGTTCTAGGTTTGATTCCCGTTGGTGACGTGAGGAGCTGAAGGATTTTCCTCAGCCATAGCCAAGTTGGCAGGTCTTGGGTGGACAGTATATTCTGCATGCTGTTTACTTGGGCATGGACAGTATATTTATTCTGGGATTTTTCATCTCGCAAAGCAGGAAAACCGACCTTGAGAATTCAACACTACAGGACGATACACCAGGGCGTAGGGTTGACCACCTTATCCTGTGAACGGTTTGAGGTCCGATGATTAATAAACCCTCGACACCGCAAGGTAAAAGAGTGTATAAAGAAGATGAGATCAGATGAGAGATGAAAACTCATAAATCATTAACTTTATTGTATCAAGCGTAGTTGGTGTTGATAAAGAACGTTTAATATCGAGGGACTTGCATCTGTCTCAGATATGACACCCTACCACCATCTAGGCAACGTTTATTGCATTAATCTGTAAAATGACTTCTGAGAAACATTCAGAGTCCCGAAAATCATTATCGTTAAGTAAATGCATATATTTTTCTCTTGCTGTAATGCAGTTAGCGTATAATCATCGAAAAATTGCTACACAAAATAATTCTTCAGCCTTCCTCCAAACTTTATTATAACACACACATAAAAACATTATGCTCAGGTGGAATCTCAATACCACTGATTTTCAATACCAATAATATTCAATAATTAGCTCTGTTATTGTTACTGCTGTTGTATTGCTTGAATTTCAGATGGAAATTTAGACATTCATAGTAATTAAAACAGTAATGCCAGACAAATAGCCACATCATTTCAGACATATTTCTTTTAGATAAAGAAAGGTAAAAACTCCCGCTCAGTAAATGCTTTGCACGTTATAATTCCCCCCCCCCCCATTCTTTGTAATTCTGCTTTCCTTTTTTGTCTGACTAATGCAAAACATTTGATTGTGAGATCTTAAATAACCTGAGAAACTACTAAATCTGTCGAAAATGGTTGAATGGTGTGATTATAATTGTTTATGGGTGAATCATTTTCACAATCATTTTGGTCCAGAATCGGCTGGAATTCTCAGATCTTCAGCAATATAAGAAACTATATTCCAAAATCGGCCGAAATTAGTTGAATGATGCAGCTTGTAGACAGGATAGGCCCGAGGCAGCGGCGGAATAATCGACTGCCGCAGGCCGAAAAGTAAAAGGGCGAAAAACTTACAGAGTTTATGTTACAATTATACTGGAGGCAGAAAAAATTAAAAAAAAAAAATTAAATTGGATATATCATATATTTAAAAATATATATATAATATATAAAATATATATATATTTATAAATAAATAAATAAAAATATTTATTTATTTATATATATATATATATATTATATATATAATATATAAAATATATATATATTTATAAATAAATATATATATATATATATATATATATATATATATATATATATATATATATATATATATATATATATATATATATATATATATATATATATATATATATATATATATATAAATGAGCCTGTGTAGCTCAGTGGATGTGGCGTTTGCCTCAAAATACGAACCCCTAAGAAGGACCACAATTTTCCATGACGTTGAAGCCGGAGGACTTGGCCTGATCAACGTACACCTGAAAACTCTAAGTGCAAGAGCAAAGCTCATAGAGAGAGCATACTCCGAAAGAAAAGCATGGAGCACATACATCATACATTATACACAAAGAATAATGCCAGACAAAATAATCTGTACCCTTCCCCAGTCGCATGGCAAAATACCCAAAATATTCTATGAGATTGCGGAAGGATATAGGTTCATTAACAATTACATAACAATAAATGAATTCCTAAACATGAAACCCAAAACAGTGCAAATCAATCTCACGCGAGCAGTAATACCACCCCCTCAGCACCGTGAGATTGAAAGAGGACAAATAAAACAATCCCCAGTACTAAAAAAAGTATTCACATTACCAATTAACCCTAAACTTAAAACATTCTTTTACAAAGTACATCACGCCTGTTTACCCACAAAACTATGGTGCATAGGGAAAGGCATTCCACTGCACCATCCAGCCAAATGTCATTTTTGTCCCCAACCAGAAACACTATACCACATAATGCTCTACTGCCCTCATACGTCTAAAATATGGAACACCGTACAGCCTCATACACACTACAAACTACCCATCACAGAACACACACTTTTCTGGCTAAACGATGGACACATTAACAACACCACAGCAATAATCATCATTTCAGCGATGTATGCTATCTGGACCTGTAGATGCGATAAAGTTTATGGCAGAGAAGCAGGCCCAGATATAATTACAAAGCTGAACAACTACCTAAAACAAATCATTACAGACATTATACACAGAAAAAAGATTACAAGAAACCAATGGCGCAGAACAGGTCTCATAACAGAAGATGTGGATGAACAAGTAATTATACAAGAAATAAAAGACCCACCGTAAAACAACAAATCAAGCCCATCCCATATATACGCATACATACAAGAGATAATGATGTAGCAACAACCCAACTAATAAAAATACAGCCAAAAATATATGAAAGAAACTATATGTATAACAGGTAGAGTATATATTATATGTATAGTAGTAACAGGTATATATGTATGTGTATGTAAATATGTTTATATGTATATACATATATAAATATGGTATAAAAAAGATATGTTATATTAAAAGAAAAAATACTGCTCAGCTTATGTTAAAAGGACATTAGGAAGAAACAGACACTGAGCAGATTATGATGTTAAAAAAATATGGAAGAATAAATTGTTAAAATATACATATTGCTAAGATATATATATAAAATAAATGTAAATCAAAATGCCAAATAGAAAAAGCATTCTATGTACATGTGTATATATATTGTAAATAGTTGTATATATATTTATTTTGAATGTACTTAGAAGCTTTGGTGTAAATAAAATATAATGGCGTTTGCCAGCCACGGCGCTTGGCCGCACGAAGGAAGACTTGCTTTCGAGTCTAGTCGGCGACTAGAGGAAATTTTTCTAAGCCTTTTTTCGACCGGTTCCCGAGTTAGTCGATCTCTGGCACGGGCAAGCAGGTTTTTCCTCCCGGAAACTCGGGTTTTTCGTCCTGTAAACTCAAGAAAATCGACCGTAGAATCCACATTATTTCAGGCATTAAATATATTGTGTTAGGGTTAGGGACCACGAGATGGCGGCACATTTGAGCCGTCTCTCTTCACTGAGTACCGTTTAATTAGTGATAGCCTTGGGCCATCTATCTCTGATTGGTACCAGTGGAGATTGAACTGCCCACTCAGTCTCCAAAAGTTAGATAGGGCTAAATGGCCTCGCCTACTCCCCGTATACGGGAATAAAAAGGCGTTAGCTAATTTTTTTTTTTTTTATATATATAAATTTAATATTTATTCAATTATTATAAACTTTAAATAATTATTTTTATTTTTATAATCCCTGGGCCAGAAACATTTAGATCCAATTTCATTGAGAAAATTTGATTCGCTTATAAATGGAATATTTTTATTGAAGAAACAAAATTAATCGGGAATTTTTATTTAGTAATTTAATATTTTAATATAAAAAATTTGATATATTAATAAATAATATAAATTTGAAATTTTTTTAAAAAATTAAAAATAACTTTTTAAAACTATATTATAGTCATATAAGATGTTATTATCTATAATTATAAATCGTTCACATATCCGCAAAATTTTCTTACATGCCAGTTTCGCTATCCCTGTATCAGTTTCTTCTTCATGTAGCTTCCTCAGTGAGAGGGTGCAGCACCATGTCCTTCCAGTTCTATTAGTATTAGTATTAGTTTATATTATATTATTAGCTTGCTGAATGAATTTTGTTACCTCGTATTTATGAAGGCTGTAGTTAAATATGTGAATTATCTTAGTAATGATTTTTTAAATAAATTATTCATTTCATTTTCTTTGTAACTATAGCAGTGGTTGTTTTAAACTTTTTTTTTTTAATTTTATTTTACGAACTTTTGCATATATTTGAAATTGTGCCCAATGACTACTATACGGAGTTTTACGTTAATATTAAACAAGGTACTCCTGGAAATAATGTGGTATTCAATATCCACTTAATTTTGAATAATTAAACAAGGTAATTTTTAATTTTACTTTGCTAATTTATTTATTTTCTTAATGCAGTAAAATAAAATAAAAAATAATTGTATAAAGGGGCGAGACTTGGCAAATGACGATTCAATTCTAAATTTTTTTTTACACTTTGTTTTGGGCCTATACTTTATGAAAAATAAAAATAAACTTTTTTTATTATTTCAGAAACAGACAAAAATGGCAGACCAGAGAGAGAAAAAAATGAATACCCTTTCTAGTCTCAATATAGAAAAAGACGAGCAGAACCACAGTGGCGGCTGGTGAAATTTTAAGTGGGGGTGCTGCCTATACAAAATAAAAAATAAATAAATACTTTTTTTTCCTAATTAGTAACCAATTTATTAATAAATGCATCTGTAGATTTATTTATTAATATGATTACTGATTAGGAAAAAATATATTTTTTTTTATTTTGTATATGGATTTATTTATTAATAAATTGGTTACTAATTAGGAAAAAAAATTTTTTTTTTTTTTTTTTTTAATTTGTATAGGCAGCACCCCCACTTAAAATTGCACCGGCCACCACTGGTAGAACAAGAAGTTATTCAAGTTCAACAAGAAAATCAATTATGGAAATTTTTAAAATTATCCGAAACAAGAGTCAATGAAAGCGACGTTCCTGTGAAGTCCCCCACTGACAATGAGTCTGAAAATTCGAATTTGTGTTTAGATGATAATCAGGCTCTTGAGAAACATCCAATAGCTCCGATTTCAAATACAAATACCTCAACACTAAATTACGAGCTTTTTGACGATCCAGCTTTATGGCCAAACTTGTCCAATTCAATAATTGATATATTAGTAAAACGAGGTCCTCCTGCTGAATCAAAAGAGACTTTTTTTCCACACGATGAACATAATAGAAGTTTTCATGTATCGCATTGTAATAGGATTTTGAGTAACGGAGAAACCATTAAAAGATCTTGGTTAATTTACTCAAGTTCAAAAAATGTAGTATTTTGTTTCTGCTGCAAATTATTTTCTAAGATTCGAACTATGAACTTAATTTCAGAAGGAAATAACGATTGGAAACATATGTCCCAAGTTCTTCAGCTCCGCGAAAAATCCCAAGGACATTTTAATAATTTTGAAAAATGGATTGATTTGGAAAAGCGTTTAAAAAATGAAACTACAATTGATCAACGTCAGTTAAAATTACTCAAAAAAGAACAAGAACACTGGATGCATGTTTTAAAACGCATAATTTCGGTTATCAAATTTCTTGCAAAAGAAAACATTGCGTTCAGAGGAAGTTCAGATACTTTATACACGAATAATGGAAAATTTTTGAAACTGATTGAATTATTCGCCGAATTTGAGAGCGTATTACATAAACATGTAGAACGCATAAAAAACAATTTAATTCACGTTCATTATTTAGGGAAATATATACAAAACGAATTCATTAATATATTGAGTAATGAAATTTTTAATTTACTGAGATACAAATTAATTTATTTTAGATACAAAAAAAATTGTATCTAAAATAATGAATGCTAAGTATTTTTCAAATATTGTTGATTGCACCACTGATATTTTGCAACAGGAGCAAATGTCCTTAATTGTAAGATATGTTAAGGAACAAAAATCCTAGAGCATTTTTTGTTCCGTGTTGTACGCATTCCTTGAACTTGGTATTGAGCGATGCAGCAAGCTGCAATGCAATGTTTTTATTTTTTGACATTATTCAGTCAATCTATAATTTCTTTTCTTCATCGAGTCATCGATGGGAAGTTCTTCTAAATCATGTCCAAAATTTTACTTTAAAACCTTTATGCACGACGAGATGGGAAAGTCGCGTTGAAGCTGTAAAAGCAATACGAAATCAAGTAAAAGAAATACATGAAGCTTTAATTTTCATCACAGAAGATGACAGCTTAATCGAGCAACAAGGCATTAAAACAAAATTAGAAGCTAGTTCGTTAGCAAAAAAAATAAATAAAATAAAATAACTCTTTCAAGTTTATATTTGACACACTTGTTTGGTATGACATTCTAAGTGAAGTCAATGCATCTAACAAACAATTGCAAAATATCTCTTGCAATATTATTGAAGCCTTGAAATCATTAAATGTTACGAAAAAATTCTTGGCGTCAAACGGAAGCAAAAATACTTTTTTGAAAGTTAAACACCAAGCTCATAACTTTGTTCTAAATATTGGGTTAAATTCTGATTTCCCAACTAACGATAGCACACGAACTCCACGTGTAAAAATTCATTTTGATTATGTATGTCCTTACGAATCAATTACTAATTTTGAGCGACATTTTCAAATTAATTTTTTTAAATGTTATTCTTGATTCAGCAATTACTGAGAGATTTGAACAGCTAAATAAATATGAATCAATTTTTGGGTTTCTCTTTAACATTGGTAATTAAAATTTAATAATGATACAGTAAAAAAAAGCTTGTTTCGACTTAGAAATTGTTTTGTCTGATAGTGATCAAAAAGATATTTCAGCAATAGATTTATTAGATGAATTAAAAAATATTGTCGTGGAAGATATTAAATAATTATTCTCCCAAAGAAGTACGTATTAAATTATATTTGTGCAAATGACTTATTAAAAATTATTTGAGATTTACAATGTCCCAGGAGAGATTAGATGACTTAGCCACTCTATTTATTGAAAGTGACTTAGCCGAGATCATTAGATCTAGAAGAAGTAGTAAAGTATTTTGCCGAAATTAAGGCTAAAAAGGCTTTTTTTTAAATAATTAAAATTGCTAATTCTTAATTTAGTTTTTTTATATTTGTTTTTTTATGCTTGTTTTTTTATTCTTAATGTGATTTATGTAATATTTATAAATTGTGTTAAAATTATGTACTCATATTATATAATAAACACAAAAATATTTAATTAATTTCTTATTATTATTTATTTATTCACTATATATATATATATATATATATATATATACAATTTCGACCGAAGGCCCGGAAAAAAATCTTACACATGCTCAAAAATTTGCACCGGCTGGCGCTGCTTGTAGAGGACGTGACATTTCCAAAAGTCACTATTCATTTCGTCCAATTGTACTGCACTGTGTACTTCCGAGATCCTTATGCGATGTCAGAAATAGCTATATCCTAAATTTTTCCAAAATCTGTTAAATAATGTATTCAATAGAAGTGTCCCAAAAAAGGAGAAAAATAAGAATGGCGCTTTTGAGGTAGCTTTCGTTATTATTATTATTATTATTATTTTATTTTTTATTTTTTTTTATTGGATTTAACATTTCAAATTTATCATGCTGAATACTTCTGTTGAATAAAATGACCGACCGATAATATTCAACTTGGAAATAGAAGTCCATTATTATTATTATCATTATTATTATTCGTGACACCTCCAAGGAGTCTGAAGACTCATCGCGGGAGGACACCTATTGTACAACACTGAACCTCTATTACCAATCATCTACATCAGCGCCATCTACCGCCCACCACAATAATAATAATAATAATAATAATAAGTCCATTATTAATCAGGAGTCGGTTCTCGTCATGACGGGAGGAATCTTTATATGGACGTTTTTCAATCGAAGGGAGTTAGCTGATCTCATACGGAGGTAGCAGGGTTTTTTTCTCAAGGAAACTCGGGTTTTTCATCCCGCATACAGACAAATTGGCCCTTCAGAACACACGCAATTTACAGACAAAAAATACTAGCTGTGGTGGTGGTGGTGGACAGTAGATGGCGCTGATGTTGATGATTGGTAGTAGAAGTTCGGTGTAGTGGTGGAGACGGAGAGTTGTACAATAGGTGTCCTCCCGCGATGAGTCTTCGGACTCCTTGGAGTGGAGGTGTCAAATAATAATAATAATAATAATTATTATTATTATATCGAATTTTGGCACTAATTACTCTTGTTGTAATAGTAATCGGTAACTGGCTACAGCACGTGGCTGAAGTTACAACCATGATTTTTGATTTTCTCTCGTTAATATTTATTTGTCTGAATTCCCGATCTGTTGTTTACAAAGCAATGTTTCAGTGCTTGAACATTTATTTTAAGAATGCTTCAGTTTTTTTTTTTTTTTTTTTCACGTAATGGACTTAACATCGTTGTCTTTTTAATTTGATTTTTACTTCCTGGCTATTTCCTGTGATGCCTAATATGCATTTTACTTCATAAGTTATCCATGTTTTAATATGACCCACATAACTTGACTGGCATCCACATAACAATGCTTAATCGGCATATTTAAAAGCAGTATAGATGGCGTTTACACTAGTACACAACGTATGAGTTAACAAATGTATAGATGTGTAGCCAGTAAGAGAAAAGAAAAAAAATCTTAGTTAATAACTTGCTTTAAGAACTTAAATTTGCTCTAATTTAAAAATTTATATTTTTCTACGGATAATTTGTTTTCGACAAATTCCAAACTCTCCAACACCCATTGAGATATAACAACGTACTTGTTGCTGCTTTTGCCGTCTGTTTCTTCAAAAACTAACCATTTAAACTCGTGTCAAGGACACTGTGAAAAAAACTGTACTTACTGTAACATTTGGACTTTCTGACAACAGTAACATTCTGAGGCAATTCTCAAGAAAATCTCGAGCAATCCAATTTCATGCACTATTGCATAATTATGATTGATTTCCAATAATAATAATAATAATAATAATAATAATAATAATAATAATAATAATAATAATAATAATAATAAACAAATAAAATAGAATAAAATATAAATTAATTAATTAAATAAAATAAATTCCTTCACAGCTTTATAGTAAACATTTTAGTATTTCTGTAGTGCCCATTTAAGTGTCGTGCTGTTTAACAAGCATAGATTGAAATAGATTTTTATTATCAGGAAAATAAATTATTCAGTTACTATTTCCTTTATGTCTTTACTAATAAATAAATTAATAAGCAGCTATTATTGTTTAATTGCCTTACACTGATGCCTATGGCACGTAGTCGAAAATTCCACATTAATATATATTTTTTATTTAATTATTATTATTTTTTTACGTGAGTTTTCCTTCGTTGTAATATTTCTTTTGAATATGCCAACTCTCAGTATTTCATTATTGAAACAAACAGACTAAAACCTCAATCCATACTTTAAAGAATCAATTATAAGTTGCGGAGATCTTAAAATACTTTTGATTAAAACATAAAATATCGTCATTTTTGTTGTAGTTTCTTTGTCAATTTAAATGCTGTGTTGTAAGTTAGATTTAAAAGAAAGACATTAAGTGGGGCTTTGATACTAAAAGTGGAAAATTAATGTTGTGAAAACGTTACGTCACACCTGTCACCTAAAACGAAATGAAAGCTAATTATTGTAGCGACTTCAAACTACTCTTACCGCAAGAATCGTTTGGATCAGAATGCTCCCTGCTATAACTCTGGTCCCAAGTTGGATATTAGCAGTCACTTTTTGTTCCACAGAAGTATTCAACATGACACAGTCTGGAAAATTTGAAGCATTAAATACAGTTAATAAAGAAATAAAACTTGAACACTTGGAAAAGAAAACTGCGATCTCCCACAACCTCCTCTCCATAAAAGAGCTCCTTAGTTTTTCGTCTTCTCATTTTCTATGGTTCCCAGAGAAAATCAGTCTGTTTGGACTAAAATAATGGAGGGATTAAAGAGGACTTACTTCGCACACTCTGGCACATTCACATCGTTTAACCATTTTCGACATTTAGAATGTGGTTGTTTCATAAATTATTCAACATTCTTCGACTTCGATAATTTCCGCATAGTTTGACAAACTGATGGTAATAATATGAAGGAATGAATGTATCCTTCAACTAACTGTGACCACTTATTTGACGACTATTTCCTTATTCATCTTAACAAAAAAAAAAAAAAAAAGTGTGAACATAAATGTGCTGTCTCATAAAAAATGTTATATGCAAAACTTGATCCAGGTACTTCGGAAGCAGGAGATTTACAAATTACATTGCATTTAGAAGGTTGCTTAGTATGGCATTATATGCTTTAATTGTTGAGTATTTAACTTCCCCTCGAAAATTCGTTCATACTATACAGCAGCAGCAGCAATAATCATAAATTATCAAAAATAATGACGATAAAGTACACGATTTTAAATTGCAGTCGACCTCCTTACATGAATAGATTTTTATGAGAATTTACTACACAGAGCCTTAGTAATTTGTGATTTCAAAAAAAATGGCAAATTCTATTTCCATGTTTAAATTTCTGTAGCTGTTGCAAATATTCGTGTGTTTCTGGAAAAGAAAAGTAAGTAGACAGTGGAATGAAAATAAATAATTTACTATCTAAAAATAATTATTTATCGCTGACTTTTTGCTAGCTTAATCTGTATTATCAGAGACAATTTAACCCGACACCCTTAGTGAAAAAAAAAAAAAAAAAATTAAAATCACCTGGATAACAAGTGTAGACAATATTTCGGTCAAATCTTAGTAAAAAAAAAAAAAAGGTACATCCAGAAAGGAGAGCCAAAAAGCGGACTATCGCAACATGCATTAGAGAAAGACCACTTCGTAAGATGAACGAAAGCCAGACGACTTTACAAATCCCGGTTTAAATCGGAGAAACTATTCCTACTTGAAGCCGACACAAGTTTTACAGAACCCGACTAACTGCAACAGAACGGATAGACGGTTTGATTTTTAATAGATTTTGGAGCACTGCTTTATCTATCGATCCATCAGCATCAAGAACAGTAATCAACACGCCATTGTCGCTGTATATGCACATGACTACACATTATCCAGGTGATTTTAGTTTTCACTGAGGATATAGTGTTAAACTGCCTCTGATAATGCTAGCTTAAGCTAGCGAAACATCAGCTACAAATAATTAATTTTAGATAGTAAATTATTTATTTGCATTTCAGTGTCTACGTCGTTTTCTTTCCCAGAACTTCGACATGAATGGTAAATTCTGTATATCGTTATGTAGTAAACAAACGAATATAAAGTTGAACTAATCAGGGCTTTATAAGCTTGACAAGAATTTTATAGTATACCTGCATATCGTATCTATAGTTCTTGTAGAAAAGCAATTATGTATAACAAACATAATAAAAGTGTTAAAAAAAAACGAGGGTAAAATTTCTCTACTGTTAGATCTAGGACTGGGTTCAAAAATCATTTTCAGTACCACGGTTTTCATTTACCGGACTAAATGTATATTAAATTTTGAAATTTATATTCACTTTGCTCACCACGAAGTAGGATATAAATTATATAAATATTAACTACCTGCTCTACTTATTGAAGGCCTGAAATAGCTTCAAAAAGTGTTTGATCTCTAGAGTAGGTTTCCGGACTATGTAAAAAATTAATAAAAATCTTTAGCTCATCGAAAACCTTTTTCATGGGTGTGAACCCCATAATGAATTTGCGATTGTCGTTATTTTCTCTAGAAGTAATATTTATGCTCATGCATTCTATAATTTTGATTTTCAGTAAAATTATGCAAATTTCTGATCAAAAAACGAAAAGAACCGAATTCGATCCTCTCGTGATGAGAGGAATCTTTATACACGCTTTTTTTTTTTAGTTGAAGGTGAGTTAGCCTTCAACATAAGCGGTTGCAGGGTTGTTATCCCTGAAATTCGGGTTTTTCACCTTGTATACAAGCAAATCGGCCAGGAGAAGATACACAATTTACAGACAATATATACTTGCAGTGGTGGGTGGTAAATGGCGCTTTGGTTGATTGTAGTAGTATATAGGGAATTAAGTAAGGGAGACTGTGAGTTGTAGTGGAGTACTGTGCCCTCTAACGATGAGTACTTGGAAATGCCATGCAATAATAATAATTTCTTAAATATTAAACTTTATGTAGTCAGTGTAGAATTGTTAGTATCGATTCTAATGCTTTCGCTAATAAAAATGATTCTTTTGAAATCAAAACTGAACCGCATCGCTATTCCAGTGTGCGTGCTAAATTTCAAATTTTATTAAATTTCAGCCAGCCACTGTTCTTGCAATAACGACTGCATTTTCTGCATTTTATATTTTGTATTCCTGTGACTAGATCTATTGAAACATGAACTGTAATAGCTTGTAATTAATCCTTTTATGAGGATTATAAATTTAAATGAAATCCACATGGTCATAAGCCTGGAATAGCTTGCAAACTACAGACAAAACGAATCTTGCAAGATTTATGTTTGTGAAACCAGGGTAAGGCCTTAAGCTGATTTGTCCAATTAGGTTCCATGAAGCCCTTGCCCTGAACAGAAAAAGAGATTTTGTTTAAGAAAAAGCCTGAAAATTTCTTTATTTTATTTTATTTATTTCTTTATTTTTATTTATTTTTTAATTTTTTGTAAGAGTATAATAAATATATTTACTTTTTAATATCCGGAAAGCGGGTTATTCTTCCAGAAACTCGAGGTTTTCGAGTTTCTGGAAGAATATGAAAACAAATCTCTCAAGAAGCAACCATAGAATGTGCACTATTTCAGATATTCACATAGAGATCGCGATACTTCTCTGCCGTCTCTTCACTAGATGCCACTTATAATTAGTGATAGTCTTCTGGGCCAGCTATGTTTGATTGACTGCCAGTAGAAACTAGACTGCTAACTCAGTCTAAAATTTAGATAGACAGGACAAGAATGCTCTCACCTACTCTCTATAAGAAAATAAAAGTCGTCAAAGGATATTTTTAATGTCATTTAATAGTATACATATCCGATACCTAATTATTTTAAATTAGTCCAACAAAATGAATCCAACTGATCCCAGCATTAGCTACATCCTAAACAATGCCTTTAATTTGGTATGTGGTGCAATAGTTGGTTACCTGTGCTTAAAGAAACACTGACTCTTCCTCAATATCACTTTAAATAATCTGAAAAAATTTATAAACAGAATATCATATTTTCTAAACAGATTTCTGTGGATCCAAAATTATCTTGAAAATAGAGCTTCAAAACTAATAGAAATTTTTTAAAAAATTCAAAACGACATATTTTGAACAGTAACTTAATTAACGATGGTTATATTTCAGAAAGGAAGCGGAGGTTAATTTCTCTACTTCTTCATTCTTTTCATTATTTCGTGTTTACAACGTAAATGTTGCATGACAACACTAGCCAGGGTGATAACTAATTTTAGATGATGAAGGCAGAAATAATTCGGTTTTTTTTTTTTTTTAGTTTTTTTTTCAAGCATCAAACTTTTAAAATATGTTTTGAATGCTATTTTCTTTTAATTTAAAAGCAATAAACTTCTAGTTTTATTTATTTATTGTACATTTACATATTTTAATTTTTATAAATATCGTTTTTCTTAATGCTTACGGCAATATTTGTTCGTCTTGCATAACTCTTATCTCTTCCCATGACAACATTGCCACGAGCCTCTATGCGCTCACAGAAAGAAGAGCTCTTTTTGAAAAACATAATAAATTAATTCAAGAGTAAGCATCGATGGGACTTCTCAGGAATTAATATTTTTTCGCATGCTTATGAAATTGTGCCATTTCATGCATACAGTAGTTCTGTGTGCTTAGCATGATATTCAAAAGTTAAAACGTTCACAGTTTCTTAAAATATGCAACATCATGTAGAGGAGAGAAAAAGCTGCGACTGCAAGATATTAATTCTTACTCTGTGGAAAAAAGCGATACTAATTTTGAAAGCCGAATGCAAAAATAATTCAGTTTTTTTTTTTTTAATTTTTTTTACCAAGCACCAAACCTTTAAAATGTTTTGAAAGTTATTTTCTTTTAATTTGATGAGTCCTTGATGAGTCCTTGGACTCCCTGGAGGTGTCACGTAGTAATAATAATAGTAATAATTTAAAAACAATAAATTGCCAGTTTTATTTATATATTGTATATTTACATATTTTAATTTTTATAAATTTCATTATTTTAGTCAACGCTTAAGGCAATATTTTTTGAAAATATAATAAATTAATTCAAGAATAAGCATCGATGGAACTTCTCAGAAATATTTTTTTTTTTTTTCGCATGGTTATGTGATTGCATCCAGTAGTTCTGTGTGCTTAACATGATATTCAAAATAAAACGTTCACAGTTTCTTAAAATATGCAACATCATGTAGACGGCAGAAAAAGCTGCAATTGCATGGTATTAATTCTTCCTCTGTGGGAAAAAGAGATACGAATAGTTTTGAAATAATTACATTATGCAAATATGACTGATTTGTAGCATCTACTGTTAAGAGCTTTGGGACCAGAGAATTGAAATAATTAACACCACATTATAAATATAAATTATTAAGTTAATAACTTGTAAAAAAACTTCTATATCACGGCATCTGCGAATCCCTACTCAGATACGGAATAACAGTCTATACAAATACATCAAACAGCCACCTAACAAAATTAGAAACATTACACAGGAAAATTGTGTCAACAGTGATCTGGACACCTTACACGCAACAACCAATATCCGACAAGCACATGGCGATACACATAATTCTGAGCATTAAAAACCTGAAACACTACATGACATTAACAAGGAATTCCTTCAACATCACCTATCGAAACAACAGAGATACATATCGTATAACACGACCTACAACAACTCTTTGCATCCCCACACCCTTCAACAACTAGTACGGTTCTTTGGTGAGATCACATCAGATACCCACGCAACTCAACAACCTACCATGAAAGTTAAAACGCGTAGGTAACTACAGGACATTAAAAAACGAACTCTGGAAAATATACCAATAAAGTTAAGAAACCATTAACAATAATATACACATCACAAATCACTAGCATCCAATGCCTACATCCCATACATAAACAGTAGCAACAACACAAATAGTGAAGGCTAAATCCCGCTCTCTTCATAAAAGCTAACCCAAGCTTTGAAGTAGGTGGGATTAACACCGTCTCACTCATCCACAAGTAATCCTTATAAGCAAATGCAGAAATTTGTATGTATAATCATTCTTTCTCAAACTTAAAAAAATAATAATAAAAAAAAAAAAAAATCAGCTAACGCCTTTTTATTCCCGTATATACGGGAGTAGGCGAGGCCATTTAGCCCTATCTAACTTTTGGAGACTGAGTGGGCAGTTCAATCTCCACTGGTACCCAATCAGAGACAGATGGCCCAAGGCTATCACTAATTAAGCGGTACGCAGTGAAGAGAGACGGCTCAAATGTGCCGCCATCTCGTGGTCTCTAACCCTAACACAATATATTTAATGTCTGAAATAATGTGGGTTCTACGGTCGATTTTCTTGAGTTTACAGGACGAAAAACCCGAGTTTCCGGGAGGAAAAACCTGCTTGCCCGTGCCAGAGATCGACTAACTCGGGAACCGGTCGAAAAAAGGCTTAGAAAAATTTCTTCTAGTCGCCGACTAGACTCGAAATCAAGACTTCCTTCGTGCGGCCTAGCGCGATGGTGTGCAAACGCCACATCCACTGAGCTACACAGGCTCTTAAAAATAATAATAAATAAATAAAATAAAAATAAAATAAAAAAAAAAAAAATTATACAAAAAAATTCTGTTTAATCTTCATTGTTAATATTAGAAGAACATGTGTTTTAAATACATAATATAAAGGCAAAAAAGTATTATTAAAAATTTTAATTGAAATCCAATGTAGGAATTGCAGCACTTAGTAAGGAACTCTGTAAAATTATAAGATGCAATGTCACACAAGATGTTTATTTTATGTATAAATATTTTAGCAATCAATAAAATATATTTAAAAAATATATTATTATTATTATTATTATTATTATTATTATTATTATCATCATCATCAAAAAAAATCAGCTAACGCCTTTTATTCCCGTATAAGGAGTAGACGAGGCCGTTTTAGCCATTATCTAACTTTTCGAGAGTGAGTGGGCAGTTCAATCTCCACTGGTATCCAATCAGAAATAGCGGAACCAAAGCTATCACTGATTAAGCGATCAGGCAGTGAAGAGACAGCTCAACAAGTGCCCCATCTCATGATCCCTAACCTTAACACAATATATTTAATGACTGAAATACTGTGGATTCTATGGTCGATTTTCTTGAGTTTACGGGACGACAAACCCGAGTTTCCGAGGGAAATAACCCTCTTGCCCGTGCCAGAGATCGATTAACTCGGAAACCGGTAGAAAAAAGGCTTAGAAAAATGTCCTCTAGTCGCCGACTAGATATGAAACCAAGACTTCCTTCGTGCGGTCAAGTGCCGTGGTGTTCAAACGCCACTGCGGCATTCTAATATTTTTAGAGTTTATTTATATTGTACTTTGCAATTACTTTTAAGGCTTCTAGACAGATTTTTTTTGTCCCCACTTCAATTGTGCTCTAATTAACCGAAGAAGAAATATCGTTACAGATTCGATTTTATTCCCGTCTACAGTGGTGCACCCGGGGGGAAAATTCTCCCTCCCCCCCAAAAAAGAAAAGTGAAAAAATACATAAAGTTTTCCAAAAATCTTTTCCACATTCAAATTTATTTTTTTATTTATGTTGTGTCGTGTCTTCTATTTCTATACCATTTATGAATTAGTGGTCATATAAGATGGGAATATCTTTAGCTCTCGGAAATCACGGACACTGTGATTTCCGAGAGCTAAAGGTATTCCCAATTTGGGCGGACTTAGCGCTACTTCGTTTGCCCGAGCAGGGGCCAGAGGAGCTCACGGGTATCATGTATTGGCGATCACTGCAGATGCTCAGTCATAGGTTCTATGCAATGCGTAGTGTGTGTATTCTCAAATCGTCTACTCAACCCCCCCGCCAAGATTAAATCCTGAGTGTGCCACTGCATGTCTACTGTTTTTTACGGTTTTACTGTTTACTTATTCTATGGGTTTTTTCCTTCTGTTCCTGAATTAGTCGATTTTATGTGAGCATGTAGGACATTCTCCTCATAAACAGTGTTTTAACCAGAAAATTGGCAGGAATATCGACTGTTCAAATCGCACTATTTCAGACAGTAATATACTGTTTAATCTTTATGAATGAGAGATGGCGTCAGTTGTCTGCTATACTTTCACCTCGAAGTCATAATCGTCGTTCTCTCCCCCCCCCCCCCCCAAAAAAAAAACTCAAACACTATCCAAGACTATGCATGGAAACTGGCTACCTATCGGTTTTCGATGAGCAGCCATTTTAGGAATAAAAAACGTTAGTGTATTTTTCATATTTTTTATTGATTGTATATTAGGTTATTTGCCTATTTAAATTAATTGCTAAAACTATTAATTTATTTTATATCTTTCAGGTACTCCAGGAAATAGATGAAGCTAGAGATTTTGGGATGGTGATAGACAGAGAGTTAAAGTTTAGAGAACATATTGCTAAGGTTATTAACGTAGCCCATAAGTTTACTGGAATATTGAAGAACTTATTAACATATAGAGATAAAGAAGTTATTATTCCTATTTATAACGTCTTGATACGTCCACATCTGGATTACTGTGCTTAAGTCTGGACCCTGGGTTTCTTGGGGATGATGAAGCAGTAGAAATGATTAAGAAGAAGTGACCAAGATGGAAATGGCCTGTGGAATGTTCCCTATGAGGATAGATTGAGGGTGTGTGAATTGCAGAAATTGGTTGATAGGAGAAAAAAGGGGAGATATAGCAACATTTAGGCTTCTTAAAGGATTTATAGAATTGATACAGGGGAAATGCTTTAGCACTTGGATATAGGGACCAGAACAAGGGGTTATCCTTGGAACTTAAATGAAAGTATGGTTACTACGGATGTGAGGACTAGATTTTTTGCTTGGAGAGTTGTGAATGGGTGGAATGGGTTAAGTTGCCACCACGACAAGTTGTGAGTGCTTTCTCTGTTAATGGGTTCAAGGAGAGGTATGATAGATTGTGGGGATAGATTTTGTATCCCGTGATGAGTCTTTCGACTCCATGGAGTTCAAAGACTCATTGCGGGATAACCAATCTATAGTAATAATAATAATAATAAGTATGCACGTCAGATTTAACATGCAGTACAATAATAGTAAAAAAGTGAGAGCTGGAAAATAGACATCTTAGAGAATGTATGGCATAATATGAATTTAATAAATATTTGAGAAATTGTTTACGAAGACTTACGAGGACTCGTATAAACAAGAACTCTAACTCCAGAAGTTCAGGTCTAGAAAACAGAAACAAAAATCATTTTCATTATATTAGAAGAACTATGAAGTTTTTGTCCTTCAGGAAAAACTATATGGAGTAGAACGGATATTGCAGCTTTTCGGGTGGACTCGAATATATTGAGTAAGCAGGCAAATAAGTGGGCTGCCAGTTCAATGTAGCAGTAGCAAATTATAAGGTTTAAAATTTGGGAGGCACAGATGAGATCAGAATATAAGACTGGTGGAGATATCTTAGAGCAGGAGGAAAAGGAGATGCAGGATTTGTGGGTGTTTGTGGATAGGGACCTGAAATTTTGGGGCCAGCGTGCTAAATTGTGAGAACAGCATACCATTATGTGTGAACAAATATGCAGGAATAAGGATTTTATGCTCCGTTGTATAAGGCTTTGATCAGAACGCATATGGATTACTCTATGTAGATTGGTCATCTGATTTTCAAAAGGATAAAAAAAATTCAGCTGAGTTCAGAGATGATTGGCTAAGGTGAATTTCTAGTCCCTGGAATTTAAGCATGAAGATAGATTGAGAGAATTCCGTTTGCAGAACCTAGTGGATAGAAGGAATAGAGGGGGCGTGATCGAGGCATATCAGTTGGTAAGTGGTTATTGCCGGATTAATGTGGATTTGATTTTTCATAGAATTGTTGATGACGGGAGAAGAACAAGATATCATCCCTGGAAGGATGATATCTTGTTCTCACACCCTCCATATATAATATGGAGGGTGTGAAGAAAGGGGTGAAGAATAGGTTTTTTGCTTGGAGAGTCATGTTTGGGTTGTGGAGAGAGCGAGAGAGAGAATTCATTTAAGTCATGGGTGTAATGAGCTATGTGTGTGTGCGTGTGTGTATGTGTGGCAGTGGACCTCCTGTGATAAGTCATTTGACTCCATGGAGGCCTGATATATTATTATTATTATTATTATTATTATTATTATCATAAAAAATCAGCTAACGCCTTTTTATTCCCGTATACGGGAGTAGGCGAGGCCATTTAGCCCTATCTAACTTTTGGAGACTGAGTGGGCAGTTCAATCTCCACTTGTACCAATCAGAGATAGATGGCCCAAGGCTATCACTAATTAAGCGGTACACAGTGAAGAGAGACGGCTCCAATGTGCCGCCATCTCGTGGTCCCTAACCCGCTTGCCCGTGCCAGAGATCGACTAACTCGGGAACCGGTCGAAAAAAGGCTTAGAAAAATTTCCTCTAGTGGCCGACTAGACTCGAAACGAAGTCTTCCTTCATTCGGCCAAGCGCCGTGGTATGCAAACGCCACATCCACTGAGCTACGCAGGCTCTCCTATTATTATTATTATTATTATTATTATTATTATTATTATTATTATTATTATTATTATTATTATTATTATTATTATTATTATTATTATTATTATTCAATTTGTTATTTATATTAAACAAAATAAATTTGGAAAATGTGCTATAAACTGGGTTTATAATGCATTTTTCAAATTTCAAAAAGTATGTTTCAATAACTTGATTGAAATATTCAATGAAGTATAAAATGGAATATGATCTTTTGTTCTTATGCAATGCAAATAAAGAAGCCGTATTAGCCTTTCTTCCTTGCATAGGATTTAACTCGAATACTATTTTGTTTGAAATGTTTAAAATCATTTAGAACATTTTCGAGTACAAACCAAATTTAGACCAAACAAATATTTACAGTATTCTTTTACTTAAACAGATAGATGAGGAAGCATGGGAAATAACAATGACCTTAGTAATCATAAATGTTTATAGAAAATGCCCAAATATAAATAACTGGAAAAACAACCACTATGACTCTTCTATACGAGAAAAAGTTGAAAAAAAATATCCTAAAAAAATGTAAAATAATAATAATAATAATAAATGAAAAATATGTGTGTGTGTGTGTGTGTGTGTGTGTGTGTGTGTGTGTGTGTGTGTGTGTGTGTGTGTGTGTGTGTGTGTGTGTGTGTGTGTGTGTGTGTGTGTGTGTGTGTGTGTGTGTGTGTGTGTGTGTGTGTGTGTGTGTGTGTGTGTGTGTGTGTGTGTGTGTGTGTGTGTGTGTGTGTGTGTGTGTGTGTGTGTGTGTGTGTGTGTGTGTGTGTGTAATTTCAATCAGTAGAGTCACTTCTTAGGAAAGTATCTACGATTCCAGTGATAGCAGTTGGAAATAGATTTATTAGACGTAATTATGGAATTGACGCTAACGATTTTGTCGGAAACATATATCATAGAAGAAATGACGAGGACTTATATATCTGTCTTATGATCGTATTAATACGTATGATCTTGTTAGCAAATGACTTATTCTAAGATAGTGATGTTACATGTGAAGATGACAGTATTCCATCTAATAGAAAAATGCTGACTTTTGGCATGTATAATGATATTCAACAAAGTTTCACAATGTAACGGGTAAGGTTAACAAAAAATATGATCACTATTTTTTTGCTGATTTATGTATTGAGTTTGTGAACTTATTCGATTAGTGTTATAATGAATTCAGTTGAAAATTCTGAAGAAACTATATGGAGCATTCTTCATCAATTGTATATTCAGTTGTATATATTCATGTATCAATTGCATATTCCCCATATTTTGATTGGGAATATACAGTTGATTGTCGACGATGCAATGTTAAGAAGAGTAATAAGAAATGCCTTTAGACTGTGCACTTCTCAGTGTTTCCTAAACTGCACTTCCACTTGCTGACATATTCTAAGCTGGTTTCATAGATTTTCTCAACTACCTAAAAAATTTAGCGTCATTAATATTTCTCCTGAATCTACTAACATTTTCAGTTGTTTTTTTGACAACAGTAGTTACAAGCACTTCACTATTTCTGGACTCTAAATTGTTTACGAGCTTTTCAATGTTCATGGCTACTTCTGAAATATTATCTTTTTCAATTAATCTAATGTATATTTGGAACTTAGACACTTGATCTCTTGCAAAGAAAACCACAATTTCAAACAGGGATCTTCAAACAATTTTCGCAACATAACAGGACATTTTAAAAAAAAAAAAAAAAAAAAGGAACGAAGCTCATCAAACATACTCAAAATTCTGTCAATTGATGGACCCAAGGGCAAAAATCTTGTATTTCCATGCTCTAACAAATTAGCGTAATTGTTTTCTGCAAAGTCACTAAAGTTTTTTAGTTCTTCCACTCTGACTGTGTATATATATTGAAGTATGTGTATACTTTCACTGCAAAACACTCACTATCAATTGGTAAGCAGTCCAAAACATACCGGAGACAGTTGTATATAATGAGTGCCCCACAACCAATATGGATAATCTGCCTCTTCAGTTCAGTTTCAAGTTTTTGCCACACATGATTTTTGCCAAGTCTTTTGCAACCACCAAAATTGGTGTTCGTGTTACCTGCACACAAAGCAACAGTTTTGTTTTGTATGTCAAATTTGTCACTTCGTTCCTTCTACATAGCACACTGAAGGTTAGATGTTTCACGAGGGTAAGATAATAATATCTATAATTTTGTCTCGACACCACAGTTTGGCAAAAAGTATTGAACAATATTTGAACGATTGAAAAATATTGATGTCTTTTTTTGTTTGATGCATCTAAACTGGCTGTAATGCTTTTTGTTTTATTCAAATCCTTTATTATGTATGGTGATAAAACTTTGGTAATTATTGATTCTGATTTGGTACTTGCTGAAGAAAATTTTGGTTCATAAATTTATTTATCAATTTCGATAAGCAGTCATTTGCGCGAACACTTTGGCCGTGACGCACAGTATGATAAGCAACAAGAGTTTCACTTGCTACAATTTTATCGATAAAAATGCCTAACCATAAACGAGCTGATGTTTTCAACTGAAGCCAGAGTCTTTTCAGCATCCTTATGTTTCTGGCTATACGTAAATGTCGCCTCTGCCTCCATGAACAATGGAAAAATGGACATGACATTGTTGCCATACCACTTTGTTCCATCACTGCACAGCTTGTCCAGTTTAATAAATTTGAATTCTTTCTGGAGATCGTCATTAAAACTGTCGTTTCTCCTCTTTGAAATTGCAGGGATAGACTTAAAGCTTTGAAATATAAGTCTTATTATTATTATTTTTTTTAAATGAAATTTAAACCACCGTCATCGAATAACAAAGCCACCGGTAGCATACAGGCAAAACAAAAACTAACGCTACAGCAGAACAGACGCTGCGTCTGACGCGCAAGTGTCGCCAACATGTGTTTTTTATTTTCTCTGAATAAATCACTGCAGATGTCGATATTTAGTATCGAGTCTGCAGTGTATAACTAACTATGCGACTCCATGGTTAGTTATACATGGATTACTTGTATCCATGATATTGATATACGATTATAGGTTACGAATAATAATTTATGATTGACCAATATTACAGTATATTATAATTTTTATTAAAAACGGGACAAAATTGAGATTTTTATTAAAACGACGGGAAATGTGAAAAAACGGTACTGTCCCGTTCAAAACTGTACGATGGTCAATCTCGATAAGATGCGTATCACATATTTGCAATAGTTTATTTGTGGGTGCTACTTTTGGGCTATTCTTAATTTAGCAACGGTGTTGCAGACGAAGTTCAAAATTTGAACATGTTTTATTCGTTTCATTCGTGGTACTAGTTTCAAAATTAATGTGGTACTGGTTATCTGGGGAAAGTGAGTTATTTTAAATTTTGATTTGTGTGCTTATATAAATGTCTCTTGATGGGATGTTATATTTGAATTCATATTTCACAATAGTTATTCTTTTCTTGGAGTGTAAAAGATGAGTTCAAAATACTGCCTGTTGGTTGAGTATCGATTATTACATGTGCTTTCTTTAGTTTTTGTAGTACTTAACGTAAAATAAACAACGCGCAGCCAGTGCTTTTTT